>NC_089585.1:76310626-76610626 GCF_019320115.1 Miscanthus floridulus
CTTGCCGGCAAGCTAGTCCTTGTTGTGGTGATTCACTCACTTGGAGGTTCACGCGCTAATTGGCTTCACACGCCAAACCCTCAATAGGGTGCCGCACAACCAACACAAGATGAGGATCACACAAGCCACGAGCAATCCACTAGAGTACCTTTTGGCGCTCCACCGGGGAAAGGTCAAGAACCCCTCACAATCACCACGATCGGAGCTGGAGACAATCACCACCTCCGCTCGATGATCCTTGCTGCTCCAAGCCGTCTAGGTGGCAGCAACCACCAAGAGTAACAAGCAAAATCCGCAGCGAAACACGATCACTAAGTGCCTCTAGATGCAATCACTCAAGCAATGCACTTGGATCACTCCCAATCTCACTATGATGATGAATCAATGATGTAGATAAGTGGGAGTCCTTTGGCTAGGCTCACAAGGTTGCTATGTCAATGAAAATGTGCAAGAGGGCTCCCTTGAGCCGGCCATGGGACTATAAATAGAGCCCCAATCAAATAGAGCCGTTATACCCCTTCACTGGGCAAAACGCGCTCTGACCAGATGCTCCGGTCATACTGACCGGATGCTGGCCCTCAGCGTCCGGTCGCCCGATGGACACCACACGTCACCAGCTTCAAACGTTGTTTGTCAGATTCCAACGGCTACGAAGCTGACCGGACGCTCCGGTCAAAACTGACCGGACGCTGAAGCCCCAGCGTCCGGTCGTTTCTAGTAAGCTCCCCGAGGCATGTTTTTTTGACCGGACGCGTCCAGTCCACCTTGACCGGACGTAGACTAGCGTCTGGTGCTCAACCCTACCCACTATGCCGTCTGACAGCTCGACTGGATGCAGCCCTTCAGCGTTCGATCGCTGAGTGACCCAGTGTCCGGTCAGTAGACCGACGCCAGCATCACTTCGATCAACTCCATTTCAACTCTAACTTCTTCACCCTTACTCAAGTGTGCCAACCACCAAGAATTTTGCATCCGGCGCAATAGAAAATAGACATTTCATTTTCCCAAAAGCACCGAATCCCGCCGAGCTTCATACCTCACGCGGTAAAGCGTATATGAGGTAACCTGCTCTGATACCACTCGTATGATCTTTGGTTGATGTAAAGGGTGTTGAATAGTCCTATCAAAAAACACTCAAACTTTTATCAAATTTATCCTGCGGCACTGCTGCTCTAGAGGGTGGCACTACCGAACTACGGCACTGCCGTACCTATAGATAACTTTGAGTCACAGTTCAAAATCCATGAACAAAAACTTAGATCAGAGAAATTTCCTAGCTTACTGTAGGTATGACAATCACAGATCAAGAGCTAAAAGTAGTAGAAACACCACACACAAGTAGATTGACTAGAAACCCTAGAAATCACCTCAACCATAATATGTCATGTAAGTAATGTAAATCAAGCACAAATGACATAATGATTTATCCCATGGTTCGGCTCGCCACCAAGGCTTGCCTACCTCCACGTTGTTGAGGTTAGCCACTAAGGCTTAGGGCTTTCTAACCCTTACTCATTCTTAAGTCAAGAGACTTAACTCTTGAGATGAGGGGTGGGTTTACTAGCTTCAAGAGATGGTTATAAACCTCCCAAAACTGCCACACAAGTTGGCAAGCTCCACGGGCGACGCTCTAGCCGGCTAGGAGCCAAACTCCAAGAGTAACAAACACAATAGTCGACCAAAACGTAAACCAAGTGCTCTTTAGAGTTGGGGGAATCAATGGAGCTGCTCTCTAATTGAGTTTTGGACCCTTTTCCCTCAAGGATTGATGGGAAAATCAATGAATTTGCTTGGGGGCTTGAGGTCAACAATGGAGGAAGAGAGAGAGAGAGAGAGAGAGAGAGAGAGCTCCTGCTCTGTTTTGGGTGAGCTGGAGTGAGGAAGAAGAGGCATAGTACCATTGGGAAGGAAGGGCAATGGTATAAATACCCCCAGCCCCCAATGGTCACTTGAGTCGTGGCAGTGCCTCTCTTCAAGTGTGGCAGTGCCGCACCACGCAAGACAACAAGGGTAAGAGTGAAGTGTAGACTGTCTTGACTATGAATATGAGGATGCATGTGTATGTTTGAGCACTTGGTATCATATATTAGCTTAAGCATTGTGTCCCCCTTTATAGTACGGCTTTTTCTATACTCAAATTCAAAATATAAAAGAATTTGAACCTCCTTTGAGTTTAAAGCCATCTACATTTGTAATTGGAGGATCCTCCGTTTCATGTAGCATCCTCGAATATGAATTCCCTGCTTGTCATCTTGATAAATCTCATTAGTTCTATAATTGCGTGGTCATTATTACCAAAACCTACAATTAGGGCTTGATTGCACTTTCAGTAAGTGTTCTATACGGATGGTGCAAAAGTGGATCGAGATGGTGCATATGTTGTAATGGTTTTGTACACGTATGTTGCAAGCGTCTATCCCTAATATTTTATCTATTTTTTTTATGTATGTTGCAAGTGTGTTTATCTGGATGTTGCATATGTTTCACACACATGTTGCACGTGTTTTATCTAGATGTTGCGTACGTTTTCAAAGGTTTTCAAGTGTTTTTCAGATGTTTTTGCAAGTGTTTCATACATATGTTTCAGGTGTTTCATTTGCCTTCAGATGTATGTTGCAAGCGTAGCATTTGGGTATTTCAAAAGTTGATTGGAGTGTTTCACATGGGATGCGCATGGGAAGCGAGAGAGGACGCGACGTGGGCGATGTCCGGGTGGTGCATGCCCCATGTGTGCGCATGAAACGCAGACACGGGCGAGGGCGTGCTGGCATGAGTGCGGAGTGCAGGCGTGGGGAAACGAATCGACACGGGCCACGTACCATCCGACGGATGGGTATCCGATCAGACGTCCAAACGCCAACAGTTTCATTTAATAAAGCACAACTAGTGTATTTATATTTACAACCAATCAATCAGTTCACCTATATAATAGTTGGCTACTACTACTAGCATATACTTCATTATAAATACATGGTCCACTTTTTGCTCTCCTACAATTTCTTAGAGCTTGTTTATCGGCTAGATGTAAACTTAAATCCAACTTCTCTTCTCTCTTCTCCACCTTAATATAAAATCCACTCGTTTAAAAAAAGTCCACTTGCAACTTTTATTATTCTTACTCTTAGCGACGATATAATACTTATGTATATGGAACAAGAATTTCATTTTGAGAAAATCTCCTTGGTGGTTAGTTTCAAGCAGAGAACGTTTTCTTCCCCTCAACTATACGGCAATGTGTTTCTTTTGAACAGCAATAAGACCCTATTCATTTCGCTAAAATTTAGCTATTGCTGCTTATGCTAATTTATTATGAAGGAAAAATATAGTTTCTTTGTTTAAAAGTACCGCTAAAGTCATGATAAAAATAGGAACTCAGTCTACGGTTCCACGCTTGCAAGAGTGGCCCACCCGAAGGCACGGCAAAGAACGGAGAAAGGCCAATTGGGTGCAATCCCACGAACCGGCAAGGCAACCCCCAACAAGATTTGACCCCTCTATAAATTCACGCCTCCCTCCCCTCCCCGCGCCGAAGTCTTCTCTCCTGTCATCTTGACGACACCAGTCCATCAATGCAGTCTCCCTTTCTTGTGCTTCTTCTCTCTCTAATTAACAACGCTATTAGCTGGACTCCCATAGTCCCGTGCCATCACGCTCTCATACCCCTCCTAGATCCTCGCGACCCTTTCTTGTGGGCACACATTTTTTATTCCAATAAAGCGAGGGGCTGGTGGTTAATCAGCACTTGCTAGTCGCTTCTCCAATCCCAAAGGCCAAATATAAGCAAGATCTCCAGAGAGAGAAGCGCTGCGATTGCGAAGCACCATAGAAGAGGAGAGAGAGAGAGTGATACTGATATATCGGTGTGATACCTCCGGACCTCCCTGAGGCCTTGTTTAGATGCCATCCAAATTCCAAGTTTTTTCACTCTCTCTCCATCACATCAATTTTTAGCCGCTTGCATGGAGTATTAAATGTAGGTAAAAAAAATAACTAATTGCACAGTTTAGTTCGAAATTACGAGATGAATCTTTTGAGCCTAGTTGGTCCACGATTGGACAATATTTGTCAAATAAGACGAAAGTGCTACTATTCATTGGGTTGAAATTTTTTCGCAATCTAAACGAGGCCTGAGTGTCATCTTGTGCCCTCAGTGACAGTGAGCGGCGCTTCACTCCGTCCGTCCGGTGGCCCGACCTGCTTCCAGAGTTCCAGTCCAGTGGAGGGAAAGCACCGAAAGGCGCGGCCTTTTTTCTCGCTTTGCTTGCCCCTTCTTTTCACTTCCCTCCCTTTCCTCTCCTCCCCGCTCCATGGCCCCCGCGGCGCCGGCGGGCCTCGCCGCCGTCGTGGTCGCGGTTGCCGTGCTCGCCGCCGCGGTGTCGGCGGCCGTCACCTACGACCGCAAGGCCGTGGTGGTGAATGGCCAGCGCCGGATCCTGATGTCCGGCTCCATCCACTACCCAAGGAGTGTCCCCGAGGTGCGTGACGCTCTCTTGCTCCTCGTCTTGCTCCTTCGGAGCGTGGCGTCCTTCTCCTCTCCCCCGAAATGCGGGCTAGCTGGCCCGCCGCTGCGGTTGGTGTAGTGTGTCTGACCCTCTTGGTTGTTGCGTGTTTGTTTCTTCTGGCGCGCAGATGTGGCCGGATCTGATACAGAAGGCCAAGGACGGCGGCCTCGACGTCGTGCAGACCTACGTCTTCTGGAACGGCCATGAGCCCTCCCGTGGACAGGTAGTTACCGACGCTGGTAAAAATGTCGGTTTCTTTGCCCCCTTCCTCTGCTGTTCTTGATGTGGTGGTTGGTTGCCCATGCGCAGTACTACTTCGAGGGGCGGTATGATCTGGTGCACTTCATCAAGCTGGTGAAGCAGGCCGGACTCTACGTGCACCTCCGCATTGGCCCCTACGTCTGCGCCGAGTGGAATTTTGGGTAAGCGGAACTTTCTTGGTTTTGCTCTATGTTTGTACGAATTGTTTAGGGCGACATTGATGTTCTTGCTGTGTCCATTGGTTTCTTGTGGTGTGTATGAGTTTCTTCTTGAGAAAAAAAAATCATGCGGAGATTTGGTAGTTAATTTGGTTTACTGAAGTCGTTTTCATGCTCTTGTAGTTGACAGTGAGTGTTCGCTTGTAACAACTCAGTCCTGTATTCCTGTGCTTTAAATTTGGCTAGTGAGGAATAATTAACACAGATCCATTGATGTCAAGGTGATGTGAAGTATGCTAAACTATGCTTCTCTTCCCACTTTTGGTTTCAGTGGTTTCCCTGTTTGGCTCAAGTATGTCCCGGGCATCAGCTTTAGGACCGATAATGAACCGTTCAAGGTAAGAATTGATTTGTGGCTCTGCTTTTCATGTGTTTCTCCTTTCTAAAATTACTGCAAAACTCGATAAGTTTTTTTTTAACCCTGGGTTCAATCTTGAACAGGCTGAGATGCAGAAATTCACCACGAAGATCGTTGACATGATGAAGTCCGAAGGGCTCTTTGAATGGCAGGGAGGGCCAATAATCCTCTCCCAGGTATGTTTGCAACTCTCCTTTGATATGTATTGATGCCATCCTTTTGAATGCAACCCACCATTGGATTCTGATTGTCCTTGCAGATTGAGAATGAGTTTGGGCCCTTGGAGTGGGATCAGGGAGAGCCCGCCAAGGCCTACGCATCATGGGCAGCTAACATGGCAGTTGCACTCAACACAAGTGTTCCATGGGTCATGTGCAAAGAAGATGATGCCCCGGATCCAATTGTATGTCCTGTACTCCCTTTATTTAAGTGTGCATCTTGGGCAGGATTTCTTTAATGTGCTGGGGTCTGAACTTGTGTCCATCTTCCAAGATAGGAAACTAATGATTGGTCATACTCCTATGTTGGATGGTTTGCTATTTTCTTCCTCTCCTTTTTCATTCATCAAGAACTTACTTTGATCTAATGGTTGCAGATTAATACTTGCAATGGATTTTATTGTGACTGGTTCGCCCCAAACAAACCTCACAAGCCTACCATGTGGACTGAGGCTTGGACATCTTGGTAATTTAGTTTGCTTTCTTTTCTTAACCTAAGAAATCAGGAACTTGTAATTTTTCAAGTCTACGGATGAATAGTCACTAGTGTGTCTGTATCTTTCAAGAAAAGAACTTTCTATAGGCTGTGTGCTTTTATGCAGAAGTCGGACAACATGGTTTTATCAACTTGATATAATTTCTTGAGTTAATAAATGCTTCCTCAATAAAAAAAAAGAAACCAGACACTTGTAGTTTTTTTTTTAAATATTTCTCCTGATGTATCCCTTTTTCTCTCTTGAATGCAGGTATACAGGATTTGGTATTCCAGTCCCACATAGACCAGTAGAGGATCTAGCATATGGTGTTGCCAAGTTTATTCAGAAGGGTGGCTCTTTTGTTAATTATTACATGGTAACTCCCATGATTCATGCTATGCAGCTGAAGCTTATTACCAAATTATTGAATGAGCAAAATTATGACTTATGACACCACTTTGCAGTATCATGGAGGAACAAATTTTGGGCGCACAGCTGGTGGTCCATTCATTGCAACTAGCTACGACTATGATGCTCCTATTGATGAATATGGTGAGTTGAACACATTCTACTTTGGTAAAAGGCACGTATTATACAGTTTTCATCAATCTCCTCTCATGTAAGGATTACTGCTACATAATTTCCCCTAAAGCAACATCTATATGTGATTCCATAGATGCTATAAGGTTGATTTAATATTACTCCAGTCATCCTGAATGAAACTGTATGTATTTTGTGATATGTTTTTCCTGTCAGCAGTGGCAACAGCATGACACACTAATATTGACATCCACAGTCCCTAGTATGTGAGACTACAAGGTTTTAATTATTAAAATTGTTGGATAAAGATAAATGTAACCTCTAATATCCTTGATTATTAAAATACTTGATTGGGTCAGACATTGTTTCTGCAATCAAAAGCAAATGCATCTAGCATTGTTTTATTACTTTGATGGAGTGAGTACATTGGGGCATTTGGTGCAAAATAGCAAGTGATTATATTTCAATCATTTCATAATCAAATAATCCCTTATGTTGATCAAGTTGATCTGAGTTCCTCCCCTTCACTTCCTCAGGCTTACTGAGAGAACCAAAATGGGGTCACTTGAAGGAGTTGCATAAAGCTATCAAGCTTTGTGAACCAGCATTGGTTGCAGGAGACCCAATTGTAACTTCACTTGGCAATGCTCAGCAGGTTGTTAATTAGTACAGCATTAAGTTCATTCTTCTGCTCTTGAATGCAATAATATTTTGTACAGGACTGACTTCTTGGTAATTTCATCTTTAGGCATCTGTTTTTAGATCAAGCACTGATGCTTGTGTGGCCTTCCTTGAGAACAAGGATAAAGTATCTTATGGTAGGGTATCATTCAATGGAATGCATTATAATCTACCTCCCTGGTCCATAAGTATTCTCCCAGACTGCAAAACAACAGTTTACAACACTGCCAGGGTGAGATTGGGCACCTGAGTCTTTTTTTTTCATTCTACAACTTCCTTTTGTTCTTACTCTAATTGAGTTACTTTCTTAAATTGGATGGTTTTCCTAATATTGAGTTCACACAACATTTCCTTGGTGCTACTGTACCTTATAATTCTTGGTGAAAAACTTTTTATACTGATATGTTTATACAGGTTGGAAGTCAGATTTCACAAATGAAAATGGAATGGGCTGGAGGATTCACATGGCAATCATACAATGAGGATATAAACTCCTTGGGTGATGAATCATTTGCAACAGTAGGGTTACTGGAACAGATAAATATGACAAGGGATAACACAGACTACTTATGGTATACAACATAGTGAGTACCCTAAGTCCCTAACTTAGAAAATCTAATAATAGCTTTTACATTTCGAAGATGCTAAAGGTTTCACTTTCAGCGTTGATGTTGCTCAGGATGAGCAGTTTCTCAGTAATGGGAAGAATCCAATGCTAACTGTTATGTCGGCTGGTCATGCTTTGCATATTTTCGTTAATGGACAACTAACTGGTAAAACAAAGGGCTCTCTCTCTCTCTCTCTCTCTCCCCTCTTGATTTTCATCATGCTCTCTAATTCATTGGCAGGAACTGTGTATGGAAGTGTAGATGATCCAAGATTGACATATCGTGGAAATGTGAAACTTTGGCCAGGCAGTAACACTATTTCATGCTTAAGTATAGCAGTTGGTCTCCCGGTAAGTGCACCAGTTTTTTTCAACAGCAGATAGTACTCTTGGCTTTGAGCTGTGTCAACCTTTCCAGATTCATTCCATTAACCTTTGCTGCAGAATGTGGGAGAACATTTTGAGACTTGGAATGCTGGAATTCTAGGTCCTGTGACACTCGATGGCCTAAATGAGGGAAGAAGAGATCTCACGTGGCAGAAATGGACCTATAAGGTTACTTCTGCCATTGTTATGAACCTTAACCTTATGTATGATGTGTTAAACACGTGAACCTTAATAACTCTACTTGTCCAGGTTGGTCTGAAAGGTGAGGATTTGAGTCTTCATTCACTTAGTGGTAGCTCTTCAGTAGAGTGGGGAGAACCCATGCAGAAGCAGCCTCTGACATGGTACAAGGTATGGAAGATCATAAGTTTAATTGCTTTCCATGTGGAAAAAACGTTTTATTTTTTTAAAAAATCGTTTACTGTATCCTGTGCAGGCTTTCTTCAATGCACCTGACGGCGATGAGCCATTAGCTTTGGATATGAGTAGCATGGGTAAAGGTCAAATCTGGATAAACGGACAAGGTATTGGAAGGTATTGGCCTGGCTACAAAGCTTCTGGAACCTGTGGAATCTGTGATTACCGTGGAGAGTATGATGAAAAGAAGTGCCAAACCAACTGTGGTGACTCTTCTCAGAGATGGTAGGCACTTTGTATACTTATGCAGAAATATCCATGGAAAGTTTACATTTGGAGCTCTTTATATTCATGTCATGCTTGTTCAGGTACCATGTTCCACGTTCATGGCTTAATCCGACGGGGAACCTTTTGGTTATATTTGAGGAGTGGGGTGGTGATCCTACTGGAATCTCGATGGTGAAAAGAACAACAGGGAGTATCTGTGCTGATGTCTCTGAATGGCAACCATCAATGACGAACTGGCGTACAAAAGACTATGAGAAAGCCAAGATCCACCTCCAGTGTGATCATGGACGGAAGATGACTGACATAAAGTTCGCCAGCTTTGGCACACCACAGGGCTCCTGTGGGAGCTACTTTGAAGGTGGCTGTCATGCACACAAGTCATACGACATATTTTGGAAGGTAAAGGATCTGCAAACACTGGTCAAGTAAAGCCAACAACATTGAAGTCGTATTTGTGTTTACTGTTTAGCTACAATTAAAATTGGTGTTTCTTGCAGAACTGCATTGGTCAAGAGCGCTGTGGGGTAAGCGTGGTTCCAGATGTATTTGGTGGGGATCCATGCCCTGGGACTATGAAAAGAGCCGTTGTTGAGGCTATATGCGGTTGAGTCATATAATCCATATAGCATATTGGTTTCTACAATAATGTTACCCTATCAACCTGGCAAGGGGTGAAAGTCGCGGCAACTGTGACGCACGGATTGTCAGGAGTTACAGGAATTAGTTGTATGTTAGATTTAAGCATTGATATCTGTATGTAACTTAGGCTACATAAGATTTGCATGGAAGAAATTGTTAGGACCCTAGCTGTGAGAAATTAAGTGTTGTGGGTCTCTAGACAAAGTGTAAATTGGTCTGCCAGGGCAGTGACGCGCATATGAGACTCTGCTTATACCTGAGTCCATGTGCGCGGTGGCTCTTGGGTTTGAGATTGCCAAAAAGCCAGCAATTGGCTTTGCATTATCTGATTATTCATTTTTGGTCATTGGAGGGTGCAATGTAAACGCTCAGGGCCCATCATTCATGAATTTTCCTAGCAAGTATTGAAACAGTAAAGAAAATATTGGTTCAGATTATAAATAGCAGTTGTCTTACATTTGCCTGACTCGGTGTTTTGTTGGGCATGGTTTACGTGAATGTCATCTTGCTGAATACTTCAGTTGCTTACATCAGTGTCACACCTAATTTTAAGGATAAAATGGAGTGCAAAATCTTATGTGCGTCCAGAGATTAGTCACACACATAAGCTGACAAATTATGAATAGTATCATTACAAATGTTTATTACATCACGAATAAGACAGAGTTATCACGTAAATATAGCGGAAATAATAAAAAGATCTTTCGCGGAAGCTCCAATTCACAGGGGCGTCGACTGGTTGACCACAAGTCTAGTAGTCCTCAGGAAAATCATCATTCTCAAGGTCATCTGTTACCCATCCAGGATTTTTATCCAAGTAATGAAAATAAACAAGCGTAAGTACATGTCGTACTCAACAAGTGTAACACGGGGTTCATGAGGCTCAAAAGGCTAGACACGGTTCAACAGCGTTCAGCTTTTAGTTGTCATAATTTTAGCTTATGAGTAACATCAAGTTGTTTCAATTCCCATTGCCAAACACATGATCAAATGTAAACATGAATAATGAATAGCATAAACAAATGTTACTTAGTGTTCATCTATTCCATAAGGGTTCCAAGGCCGCTCGTGACCGTGAGCACGGCTGATATACCAGTTTTACACTCTACAGAGGTTGTACACTTTCACTGTGAGTCGTGATTCCCATAAGCCCGGGTTTATAACTCCCAAAACACTTCCAAGGTGAGCAGGCAGGGGTCACTATGAAGCCTTTCAAAGGTTCGTCTAACAAGTTAGGGCCATTAGTTTCACTTGGCAAACAGTTATAGGAACCCCCTGTCAAATGGCACAATTCCTTCACGGCTATACACATAAGAGTAGAGGCTGTCCTATACCCGATTCGTCAAGCCATTCTTACGCCAATAAAGGTAACCACTAACAAGCTAGAAAAGGTTCTCATACTGAGCTAAAGCCAGAGCCATGTAGCCCTCACAGCTGTACTGTAAGTCCCGGATGATCACTTACAGATAAGTCCTTAGGGAGAGGAATCTGAAGCATTTAGAAAGTAGCTAAACACTACAGCCCCCTGTTTCCATGTTGCTAAAAAGTCATATTTTAGCGTTTATTGCATATACCATTAGTCAAGTTACAAGATCATGGTTCAATTGAGCTCTAGCAAAGCTACCCATATGCATAACCCATAGGTGACAAGGTAATAGTTCAATTCTAAGAAATCCCTATCAAGGCGACACATGCAATATGAATTTAATGAATTAAAGTGAATAGGAAACAAGGATGATCCCATGCTATACTTGCCTTGAGCAATGTACACCTGCTGGTCCTGCTCGTCAAAGTCGTACCCTTGATCCTCCGAGAACTGCTCATCGTCTATACTCGATAACCACAGCAACATACAAGCATCCAGGAGCAATCATGCAAAGCAAACAATGCTACAGATTAGAACAGTACACCAACAACAAAGAATCAAGATGAAAAGTTTGGAAAACGAATCTACGTCTCGCTATGAACACGCAGACGCGAAGATCGCAAAAATCGGATCTAAAACGGAAAAGTTATGGTTTAAACAAGATTTCCTATAGACAAATAATAGATTAGATCTAAGCTCGAATTATAAAAGTTGGAAACCTACTGTACAGTAGCATAAACGTGTAGATTACTTATTTACGAACCCAACGCAACTTGAACGGATCTAATCGGAGTTAAAACGGAGATTTTACGGCTAAAACAAGTTGAATGGCAAAACTGTGAATAGCTGAAAACGTATTTCATTAAAACCGAACCAAAATACGCTTTCGAAAGAAAGAAACGTAACCTGTGAAACGCGCAAAGGACCGCGGGTTGAATCTGGAATAGTTATAAGGGCGTATTTGAAAAATAGGCAGCGAAGGGGTATCTTCTTTTATAAGCCGTCGGATTAGAAACCGATGGATGGGAATCGATCCAGCCGAAATAAAATAAAAAAAACCCAGCCGGCACAGTACGCCGGCGGCTTGACCACGGCAGCACCATGGCCGGCATGCCGGAGCTCGTGGTACACGGCTCGCAGCGCACTACACGTCGAAAGAAAAAGACAGAGAGAGAGAGGAAGGAACGGAGAACTCACCGGACCCGAAACGGAGGACCGAGAGGCAGTTGGGGCGGTCCGGCGCGAGTTGACAGCGGAGGTCGGCGGCGGCAATGGATCGGAGCTCGGCTGCGGCTGTTCGGCGAAAAAGACGGGCGCTAGATGAGATTGGGGAGAGAGGAGGGGCACGGCCGCTATTTATGGGGCGCAGAAAACTTGAGCGCGACGTCAAGGAGAGCGTGGCCGAGGCGGACTCAATCGGCGACGGCACAGTGTCCGCCTGGAACACGAACAAGGGGAAGGAGATGAGTCTGACTCACGGGCCCGGCCAGTCAGCTTGCGGAGGAAGCCTGCGCGGGCGTGGCTCGCGGCTGGCGCTAGCGAAGCTGGGCTACGCAACTGGGCCGGGGAAACCAGGCTTTGGCCCAATCAGTGAAGAGCGCGGGCCGGCTCTGGAAAAAGATGGACCGCGGCAGCAGCAGGCCTTCGGGCCGAAAAGAAGAAGGAAGAGAATTCCATTTTTTCCAATTACTCTCCAAAGCAAATTTTGAAAGCAAGAATTCAAATCATATTCAAACTTGAGTTCAAATCAAACCATTCCAAAAATTTATATGCAGTAGCATGAATGCACATTCATTGTTGTTAACCTATATTAAATTTTAATTTGATAAATTTTATTATTCTTCCTAAACTTAAATGCTCACAAAAATGCTTAGTAAATCAATTTTCCCTAGTTTCAATTGTTGTAAAATTTAGGGTGTTACAATTCTACCCCCCTTAAAATGAATCTCGTCCTCGAGATTCGGACGATGCTTACTCAAATAACTGTGGGTATGTTTTTCTCAGATCCTCTTCTCTTTCCCAAGTAGCCTCATCCTTGGTATACCGATTCCACTGAACCTTGCACATCTTTATAACTCGGCTCCGGGTAACTCTTTCTGCCGTCTCCAAAATCTTTACTGGAAACTCCTCATAAGTGAGATCTTCCTTAACTGTAAGCTCTTCTAACGGTATCTGTTCCTCAGGTACACGCAAACACTTCTTTAGCTGAGATACATGGAACACATCGTGTACACCCGACAAACTCTCAGGCAATTCTAACTGATAAGCTACCTCTCCACGTCTCTCTAAAACCTTGAAAGGTCCAATATACCTTGGTGCTAACTTTCCCTTCATGTTAAACCTCCTCACACTTCTCATAGGTGACATCTTTAAGTACACGTAATCACCTACTTCAAAAACCAATTCTCTTCTTCTAGTGTCGGCATAGCTCTTTTGTCGAGACTGAGCCACTCTCAAGTTATCCCTGATCATCCTTACTTGCTCTTCTGCGTCTCTTAGAACATCTGGTCCAAACACTTGAATTTCCCCCGTTTGGTTCCAAAACAACGGGGTTCTACACTTTCGTCCATACAAAGCTTCGAATGGTGCCATATTGAGACTTTTTTGATAACTGTTGTTGTACGAAAACTCTGCATAAGGAAAACTCTTATCCCAACTTGTTCCATACTGCAACGCACAAGCCCTCAACATATCCTCCAATATCTGATTAATTCTCTTAGTTTGCCCATCTGTCTGAGGATGATATGCTGTACTAAAATTCAACTTGGTTCCCAACGAACTATGTACTTGCTGCCAAAAATGAGATGTAAATTGAGTACCTTGATCAGACACAATTTTCTTGGGAACTCTATGTAGACACACTATTCTCTCCATATATAACTGAGCTAACCTTGGTCCATTATAAGTAGTCTTGACCGATATAAAGTGAGCAACTTTAGTTAAACGATCCACTATTACCCAGACTGAATCATAACCTCTCTGAGTACGTGGTAACCCAACTATAAAATCCATACCAACTTCTTCCCACTTCCACTCAGGTATCTTCATTGGTTGTAGCAATCCTGTAGGTCTTTGATGTTCAGCCTTGACCCTCTGACAGGTATCACACAAAGCAACATATTCAGCAACATCTCTTTTGAGTCCGTACCACCAATACTTCTCTTTTAGATCTAAATACATCTTGGTACTTCCAGGATGAATAGAATAAGCAGACTCATGTGCCTCACGAAGAATTGCCTCACGTATAGCCTTATCCTCAGGCACACACAGTCTTTTCCCAAACCATAGAGTTCCATTGTCGTCCATGCGGAAACCTGGTGCCTTACCAATCACTATGTTTTCTGCTATCTCCTTCAACTTCGCATCCTGTAACTGACCCTTACGTATTTCTTGCTCTAATTTAGGCTCCAACACCAACTCCACCGCATTAGTGACAAAGCCTAAATTCAGTAGCGTAATCTCAGCACACAACTCACTTGACATCGATGTCACTTGCACCTCATTGGCATAACTCTTCCTACTAAGAGCATCGGCGACAACATTTGCCTTCCCCAGATGATAGTGTACCTCTAGGTCATAATCTTTGATCAACTCTAACCATCGACGCTGCCTCATATTCAGATCCGTCTGAGTGAAAATGTACTTCAAACTTTTGTGATCAGTATAGATGTCACTCTTATGTCCAATGAGATAATGCCTCCATATCTTCAAAGCATGAACCACTGCTGCTAACTCTAAGTCATGAGTAGGATAATTTAGCTCATGCTTTCTCAACTGGCGGGATGCATAAGCCACTACTCTGCCTTCTTGCATAAGAACACATCCAAGTCCGTGACGAGATGCATCACAATAGATTGAGAAGCTCTTGTTTAGATCTGGCAAAGTCAACACTGGGGCTGTAGTCAACCTCTTCTTCAACTCTTCGAAGTTAGCTTGGCCCTTCTCGGACCACACAAACTTAGCATTTTTCTCCAATAAGGCTGTCATTGGCTTGGCAAGCTTAGAGAAACCTTCAATGAACCTCCTGTAGTATCCAGCTAATCCCAAGAAACTACGAATCTGTCCCACATCGGTTGGTGGCTTCCAATTCAACACATCTTTCACCTTACCAGGATCTACTGCAATTCCACCGTTAGAGACAACATGACCAAGAAAAGAAACTTCCTTCAACCAAAATTCACACTTGCTTCGCTTGGCATATAACTTGTGTTCTCTGAGCTTCTGCAAGACCAACCTCAGATGTTCAGCATGCTCTTCTTCTATTTTGGAGAATATCAATATATCATCGATAAATACCACCACAAACTTATCCAAAAACTCCATGAACACCTTGTTCATCAAGTACATAAAGTAGGCATGTGCATTGGTCAGACCAAAGGACATCACGGTATACTCATACAACCCATACCTCATAGTAAAAGCTGTCTTGGGTATATCAGTTGCACGAATCTTCAATTGATGATAGCCAGAACGAAGATCAATCTTAGAGAAAACACAAGCACCTCTCAACTGATCAAACAAGTCATCAATTCTAGGCAACGGATACTTGTTCTTGATAGTGACTTCATTGAGTGACCGATAGTCAACACACATCCTCTGAATACCATCCTTCTTGTCAAAAATATAACCGGTGCTCCCCAAGGTGACAAACTAGGATGAATAAAACCTTTCTCCTGTAACTCCTTTATTTGTTTCTTAAGTTCTTCTAATTCATTAACCCCCATTCTATATGGATGCTTAGCTATAGGTGCAGTTCCAGGTAATAATTCAATAATAAACTCAATGTCACGGTCAGGTGGCATACCTGGCAAATCATCGGGGAACACATCTGGAAATTCATCCACCACTGGGTCCTCCTTGTTGCCGCTATCATCAAGCTGGTTCACTGTGGCTGTTGATTGTGCTTGTATTACAACATCAACACTGATTTTTTCTCCATTTGGTGCGGTCACAACCACAACCTTCTCTTTACACTGAATCACTGCTTGTTGTTGCATCATCTAGTCCATACCTAGAATCACATCTATACCAGATGCTCTCAACACAATCGGGCTCACTTTGAACTCTACCCCCCTTAAAGTTAAACTAGTCGGCAGACAACGATATGAAGCTTGCAGACTTCCACCCGGTGAGTTTACTAATATGGGATTTTGCATGGCACATAATGGTATGCTATGATTTCTAACAAATGCTTGTGATATAAATGAATGCGAAGCTCCGGAATCAAAAAGAACAGTGGCAGGGGTTGAGTTGACATTGAACGTACCAAGCATGACTTCTGGTTCCGCAAGCGCCGTCTCGGTAGACACATGGTTCACCCTCCCTGTGTTGGGTGCTGGCTTTTGCGGCGTTCCCTTCTGATTACTCTGCTGACCCTAGGGTGTCTGCTGATTCTGCTTCCTGGGGCAGTGATTAGCATAATGCCCAACTTCTCCACAATGATAGCATACGTTGGGAGTACTAGGTGCACTTGTCTTCATGGGGGTACTGTTGGGGGTTCCCTGTCGTGGTGTCTGTGGACCACTCTGTTGCTGAGGACGTGCATTGCTAACTTGCTGCTGGTTTGGGTTGCGCTGAGGATACTAGCCATGATTCCACTGACTGGGTGGTCCCTGAAACCTCTGCTGGAAGCCTTGCTGAGGGTTGGTACGTGAACGAGTATTGCTCCCAGAGGCTTGTCCCTGAAGCCTCCTCTTCTTGGCCTCCATCTCCTTGCGCTTGTTGTCAATAACAATAGCGCGATTTACCAGCGTCTGAAAAATGGGGTAGGTGTTTGACATAAGCTGGAGCTGTAGACCATCATACAGACCTTTGAGAAAGCGGCGTTGCTTATCGGCATCATCAGCCACTTCATTAGGAGCATAGTGTGACAACTGAGCAAACTTGTCACGGTACTCAGCGATAGACATGGATCCTTGCTTTAGAGCTCTGAACTCCTCTTGCTTGAGCTCTATCAATCCTTCTAGTATGTGGTAAGGTCTAAAATTGTCCTTGAACTCCTGCCAGGTAACAGGAGGTGCGTTGGCAGGACGTCCATACTCGAATGACTCCCACCAGTCCTGAGCTTCTCCCTGAAGTTGTCCTGAAGCGTACAACACCTTTTGCTGATTATCACATTGAGCTATGTTGAGCTGCCTCTCCACTGCACGAAGCCAATCATCTGCTTCTAGTGGATCAGTGGCACGAGAGAACATCGGGGGACGGCCCTTCAGGAATTCACCACGCTTATCACGTGGTGCTCCACCACCCTGTTGGTTCTGTTGATTCTGCACCAACGTTTGCATGAGCTGCGTCTGTATTGCCAAGAGTTGTTCAATAGTCGGTGGTGGTGGTGGTGGATGTGGGGGAACACCTCCACGACCTCGGCCTCTTCCTCTTCCAGACATCTGTTATCAAATATTCCAAATTTATAAATTTCCAAGTTAGAATACATTCTGAAATTTTTTTTGGACGAGTCTCTACATCAGCAGTTCTGTAAAACAGTCATATCTCGAGTTCCAGAAATCCAAATAGGATGTACTTTATATGGTTGGAAAGATTACGAAATTTTCTACAACTTGTATTCAGACCACTTTTCCAGATGCTGTCGTTAGATTACTCAGAAACAGGATACAACCGAAACTGTTCCTAGATTCCAGACTGTGCAGAAACTTCAACTTGAAACAGAGATATCTCTCGAACCAGATCAGATATGGGGGTGATTCCAGAGGCATTGGAAAGATAATTAAGTCTAGTTTTTCCCATAAAAAATTCATAATTTTTGGTCATGTACATTTTAATTGGCATTGCGGTAATGACAGACTGCTCCGAGAAACAGATTCCGAGAGAACATGATGTAGCTAACCCAACTATTTATTTATTGACCCAAACTTTAATATTCCTAAATATGAAACTTGCGGATATGCCCACAAAGTTCCAGCACACATTACAAAGATCCAACTCATGCATAAACACAATAATAAATCAACTAAACACACAATGTTCACACCGCACTAAAAACTCGACCCAACTCGACTCACTCGTTCTTCTATCGTGTTATTACATAAAGAGGGACTCCAACATCTAGGGGCGATACTTATGAGGAATCTCCTCATACATCTTTGGCAAATTGAGGCACCCCCTTTGTTCATCTATCACTTGCTGGTGCCTCTTGATTACTTTCTGCTGAACCTTCAATTGATCCTCCAACCGGCGAATCCTTGACACAGCCTCGTAACCAAAGTGTACCATCGCTTCCGTGGTTGGATCCATGCCCTGTGGGTCCATCATCGCCCATCCCAATTCTGGGTGTTGATGAGGAAGGAATTGATATTGATCATCCTTCATGACCTCGAATCGGCGACCACGGTGTGCGTAGTTTGAATCCAGCTGATACGCACCTTTCTGCTCATCCTTGATGGTGATGCACACCCTAACCTTCCAGTGGGTGTCTTCAAGAGGGTGTGCATGCTCTTCGCAAGCGTATTCTACAGCTGCATCCCAGTCACTGTAGTATGTCTGCAGCAGGCTCAAGAGTCGGTGATGTGAAACGGAGTATTCACATCCTGGCTTATACCACACCTTTGTTGTCCACCCCAATGGCGGGATCGGCTCATCCTCCTCAACAATGTCTTCATCTTCGTTTTCAGACAAGTCAACGATCTCAACTTCTTGAGGGTCATCATGGGCTGGCTCAGGTGTGGACTCAGGCGTTGGCGGTGTTGGCGAATCCAATTCCTGCTCCTGTGGTTCTTCCTCCTCAGGATCCACGGACAAACCTTGTGGCGGGTAATACCCTCCAGTGCTCATGCGGGCAGTCTTGTGGGCACGAGGCATCTACAGAATTAGGCTTAGTTAGGTTAGATTAGAAGCAGTAATTTTCATAATAGAATAAGGCAAAAGAAGCATAAAACTTTGGCAAATAACAAGGGTGAGATAGAAAGCATGAAATGAGTGAAGCAAAAGAAGCTAAAACGACCATTGCTAACTAGGCTTGCGTCCTACAGTCAACATGGCTCTGATACTAATCTGTCACACCCAATTTTAAGGATAAAATGGAGTGCAAAATCTTATGTGCGCCCAGAGATCAGTCGCACACATAAGCTGACAAATTATGAATAGTATCATCACAAATGTTTATTACATCACGAATAAGACAGAGTTATCACGTAAATATAGCGGAAATAATAAAAAGATCTCTCGCGGAAGCTCCAATTCACAGGGACGTCGACTGGTTGACCACAAGTCTAGTAGTCCTCAGGAAAATCATCATTCTCAAGGTCATCTGTTACCCATCCGGGATTTTTATCCAATTAATGAAAATAAACAAGCGTAAGTACATGTCGTACTCAACAAGTGTAACACGGGGTTCATGAGGCTCAAAAGGCTAGACATGGTTCAACAGCGTTCAGCTTTTAGTTATCATAATTTTAGCTTATGAGTAACATCAAGTTGTTTCAATTCCCATTGCCAAACACATGATCAAATGTAAACATGAATAATGAATAGCATAAACAAATGTTACTTAGTGTTCATCTATTCCATAAGGGTTCCAAGGCCGCTCGTGACCGTGAGCACGGCTGATATACCAGTTTTACACTCTACAGAGGTTGTACACTTTCACTGTGAGTCGTGATTCCCATAAGCCCGGGTTTATAACTCCCAAAACACTTCCAAGGTGAGCAGGCAGGGGTCACTATGAAGCCTTTCAAAGGTTCGTCTAACAAGTTAGGGCCATTAGATTCACTTGGCAAACAGTTATAGGAACCCCCTGTCAAATGGCACAATTCCTTCATGGCTATACACATAAGAGTAGAGGCTGTCATATACCCGATTCGTCAAGCCATTCTTACGCCAATAAAGGTAACCACTAACAAGCTAGAAAAGGTCCTCATACTGAGCTAAAGCCAGAGCCATGTAGCCTTCACAGCTGTACTGTAAGTCCCGGATGATCACTTACAGATAAGTCCTTAGGGAGAGGAATCTGAAGCATTTAGAAAGTAGCTAAACACTCCAGCCCCCTGTTTCCATGTTGCTAAAAAGTCATATTTTAGCGTTTATTGCATATACCATTAGTCAAGTTACAAGATCATGGTTCAATTGAGCTCTAGCAAAACTACCCATATGCATAACCCATAGGTGACAAGGTAATAGTTCAATTCTAAGAAATCCCTATCAAGGCGACACATGCAATATGAATTTAATGAATTAAAGTGAATAGGAAACAAGGATGATCCCATGCTATACTTGCCTTGAGCAATGTACACCTGCTGGTCCTGCTCGTCAAAGTCGTACCCTTGATCCTCCGAGAACTGCTCACCGTCTATACTCGATAACCACAGCAACATACAAGCATCCAGGAGTAATCATGCAAAGCAAACAAGGCTACAGATTAGAACATTACACCAACAGCAAAGAATCAAGATGAAAAGTTTAGAAAACGAATCTACGTCTCGCTATGAACACGCAGACGCGAAGATCGCAAAAATCGGATCTAAAACGGAAAAGTTATGGTTTAAA
The DNA here is from genome assembly GCF_019320115.1 of Miscanthus floridulus. Taxonomy (NCBI): domain Eukaryota; kingdom Viridiplantae; phylum Streptophyta; class Magnoliopsida; order Poales; family Poaceae; genus Miscanthus; species Miscanthus floridulus. The sequence continues at coordinate 76,331,023 of NC_089585.1, forward strand.
CAAGATTTCCTATAGACAAATAATAGATTAGATCTAAGCTCGAATTATAAAAGTTGGAAACCTACTGTACAGTAGCATAAACGTGTAGATTACTTATTTACGAACCCAACGCAACTTGAACGGATCTAATCGGAGTTAAAACGGAGATTTTACGGCTAAAACAAGTTGAATGGCAAAACTGTGAATAGCTGAAAACGTATTTCATTAAAACTGAACCAAAATACGCTTTCGAAAGAAAGAAACGTAACCTGTGAAACGCGCAAAGGACCGCGGGTTGAATCTGGAATAGTTATAAGGGCGTATTTGAAAAATAGGCAGCGAAGGGGTATCTTCTTTTATAAGCCGTCGGATTAGAAACCGACGGATGGGAATCGATCCAGCCGAAATAAAATAAAAAAAACCCAGCCGGCACAGTACGCCGGCGGCTTGACCACGACAGCACCATGGCCGGCATGCCGGAGCTCGCGGTACACGGCTCGCAGCGCGCTACACGTCGAAAGAAAAAGACAGAGAGAGAGAGGAAGGAACGGAGAACTCACCGGACCCGAAACGGAGGACCGAGAGGCAGTTGGGGCGGTCCGGCGCGAGTTGACAGCGGAGGTCGGCGGCGGCAATGGATCGGAGCTCGGCTGCGGCTGTTCGGCGAAAAAAAACGGGCGCTAGATGAGATTGGGGAGAGAGGAGGGGCACGGCCGCTATTTATGGGGCGCGGAAAACTTGAGCGCGACGTCAAGGAGAGCGTGGCCGAGGCGGACTCAATCGGCGACGGCACAGTGTCTGCCTGGAACACGAACAAGGGGAAGGAGATGAGTCTGACTCGCGGGCCCGGCCAGTCAGCTGCGGAGGAAGCCTGCGCGGGCGTGGCTCGCGGCTGGCGCCAGCGAAGCTGGGCTGCGCGACTGGGCCGGGGAAACCAGGCTTTGGCCCAATCAGTGAAGAGCGCGGGCCGGCTCTGGAAAAAGATGGACCGCGGCAGCAGCAGGCCTTCGGGCCGAAAAGAAGAAGGAAGAGAATTCCATTTTTTTCAATTACTCTCCAAAGCAAATTTTAAAAGCAAGAATTCAAATCATATTCAAACTTGATTTCAAATCAAACCATTCCAAAAATTTATATGCAGCAGCATGAATGCACATTCATTGTTGTTAACCTATATTAAATTTTAATTTGATAAATTTTATTATTCTTCCTAAACTTAAATGCTCACAAAAATGCTTAGTAAATCAATTTTTCCCTAGTTTTAATTGTTGTAAAATTTAGGGTGTTACAATCAGAAACAAATCATGATCATGCAAGATGCAGTAGTACTTGGTTTGCTCCTGCAAGTTGCGGTCAGGGATATAAAAATTCGGTTTTGACCGGCCAAGCAAGGCGGCTGAAAATAATAGGGTTACCGGTTTGGTCGAAAAGTTAGCTAAACCTCATCAAATATTTGACCAAACAATCTGTTTTTTTGCTCCAGTTAATAGAAAGATTTTTTTTTAAAAAAAAGTGAAACATATTCTAGACACACAAAGATATCCTACCATCTTTAGGTATTAACAATGTATATTTAGCCTCCAAACATAAGATGCTTATAAGTTAGCTAACCCTCTTCAAATATTTGACTGAACGATCTTTTTTTTTTTTTGCTCCAGTTAATAGAAAGGTTGGGTTTTTTTAATGAAACATATTCTAGACGTATGAGAGTAGAGACTAGACCCAAGTATCCTACGCATATTAGCACATATGAGAGTAGAGACTAGGCTCACGTATCTTTAGATGGATGAAAAGTCACCAACTATAGAGATATTGTTGTCAAGAGACATGTTTTCTGCCACTAAACGATAATAATGAATACAAGGAAAGGATTGGCTGAACTGGTGAACCGCCCCAATCCTCGGCCTCGCATTAATTCGTCGGTGACCATTGGGAGCGTCGAGCACCCAACTCCCACCAGCTCTACTACAAAGTGAGAGATCCCTCACCTCTACGAACACACGGACCTCTAACATGTCAGCAGTGGAGACAGCATCTTGGCTATCGCCGACGGCGAGTAACGTGGTCTAGTTCGGTGAGGGAACATGAGACTCCCGGCGGCACAGGTTGGTAGTGGCCTCACCTTGCAATCTTCTAGATAGAGACATGTTGCGTAGTCTCTGAAATAGTTGGAGAGACCCGACGCCTAGGGAGGAAGGCAATATAGCAAAGACTAATCAAATGGAAATCAACCAAAGGTGAGCAATATAGCGCCAAACCCCATGCACAATTCGTCAGCTCATATCAGAAACATAAAACCAACAACATTTGGCGAGCATACATTAAACACAAGTGCAAACTCTTTGCCTTGGTTCTAATTCAAAATAAATTCTTACGACAGACGATTTATCACTCCAGGGATGACTGTACCAAGACGTGTGTCCTCTGCTATAGCCTGCTAGAAACAGGAAACCATCTCTCCCTCAGATGCCGCTTCACCCAGGTGGTTCTGGAACCATGTTATGACCTAGGAGAATTTGGGTAACCTCCAGCCTGCTCACCATGCAACCTATGATAACATAGCCGATTGGTGGGGAACGGCACTGACTTTGATCATAAAGATAAATAATGTGTCTTCAACAGAAAGAACACGCATAAGAGCTTGTAGAAAGAACACAATAACAGAATATTCAATATTCTACTTTCTTTTTCTTGAACACGCATAAGAGTTGCGTATCATTATATTAAGAAGAAGAAGGGACAAGAACCCTTATAAAACAGTCACTCCCATACTACCAAAGAACTAGGTAGACATATGCGCCTATTACAGTAGAGAAACCCGACCCCGATCACCACTATACCTCAGTTGTCAACTAGTTGTAGAACAAAAAGATAAGAAATATCTCTTGCTCTAGCCATTCCCTGGTCAATTCCTCACTAGCCAGCAATAAAGCTCTAGCTAAACATGGAGATGCACCATCCAACACACACCTATTATGATGTTTCCATAAGGTCCAGGCTCCTAGGATCATAAGCGAATTAAACCCCTTTCTTTAGCTTATTCTAACTCCATTAAGAAACTTTCCCACCAATATTCAAAAGAAAGAACTTCAGGTTGTGGGGCAAACTCTTGGAGGTCAACTCTCTCTAGCAACTTGAACCAAAATTCACGGGCAAATACACAACAGGTGAGAAGATTGTTGATGGATTCTAAAGATTGACCACAATGAATCAATACTCTACTGTCATTCAGGTGGCCAAGCCACTACCGGAAACCGGCTATTTGCCGAGTGTCTTGGTGTTTGCCGAGTGTATTCCTTCGGGCACTCGGCAAACAAACCATTTGCCGAGTGCTGCAAAAAAAAACACTCGGCAAACGATGCAAAAAACATCCGGCAAAGTTCGACACTCGGCAAACTAGAAAAAAACACTCGGTAAAACTAGGCACTCGGCAAAGAAATATGTTTGCCGAATGTAATTGTCTAGCACTCGGCAAAGAAATGTGTTTGCCGAGTGTAACTATTTGGCACTCGGCAAATAATTTTATTTTTTCTCTCTTCTGACCTTGAAACTTTTTCTACTCTCAACATACAACATGTGGTATTCCATGTTAAAATTTGGTATATTTGTGGATCTATTTGCTATATTTAATTAATTTATTGTATTTCTAGGAATTTTTTCGTATAAGTCAAATTTGAACTGTAAGTGATTCAACTAATAGAATAAAATGAGTAGAAAAATGATATTCATGTTATTGAGTCTAGTGTGAGGCATCACCCAGGAAATAAAAAGAAATTTCGAACATCTTGTTCAGAAAACACGACCACGAACATGTGGCCAAATGGTTTTTAAATTCTAAAAAAAATAAACGAAGTCTGAAAATCATGAGATTTGTTATGATGTGATGATATCATACGTGGAGGCTGTGGTAAAAATTGAGAAGGTTTCGCATAATTTGTCACGTACGATGTTTACAAACCGAAGCATCACAGAAGAAGAATCGTAGCGTTGAGAAGGAATCGGTAAGATTTGAAGTCAAAGTGACGGTCGGATTGGGGTTTGACTTCAAAACTTTTTGTATATGCAATAGAGAACATAGACTATTTCATGTGAAAATTTGATAATTTTTTGGATCCATTTGATAATTTTAATTTATTAAGTGCAACTATAGAATTTTAATTGATATAAATTAAATTTGAGTTGTAACCGCATAAAATAATGGAATCATATTTGTAGAAAAATTATATATATATTATTGAGTCAATTTGACAAGGTATTTTCAAAGTACATCGAACAAAAAAGGAAAAACATGTTATGGAAAACAAGAAAATAAAAAAAATAATACATTTGCCGAGTGCCCCAAACCCTAGACACTCGGCAAAGATTAGTTTGCCGAGTGCTGTGATCTGACACTCGGCAAAGCCAACTTTGCCGAGTGTCCTCGATCCGACACTCAGCAAACTCGGCACATTATAAAAGCACCCGACCGCCACCCCCTCCCTCCCTCCCCTCCCTCTCCCGGCGCCGCCCCACCCCTCCCTCCCCTCCCTCTCCCAGTGCCGCCCCCTCCCCTCCCTCTCCCAACGCCGCCCCTCCCCTCGCTCCCCTCCCTCTCCCGGTGCCACCACGGCGGGCAGTGTGGCTCTCTTCGGCGGGCGGTGCAGCTCTCTCTCTCTCGCGTGTGCACCGAAGGCTAGATCCTAGCGGGAGAGGGTAGATCCCGGTGGCCATAGGCCGGATCTGGTGGGAGAGGGCGGACGTGGTGGTGGCGGGCGTGGTGGCGGCGGCGTGGTGGCGGCGGACATGGTGGTGGTGGGCCTGATGGCGACGGCGGGCGTGGTGGTGGCGGCATGGTGGTGCTAGTGGCGTGGTGGTGGCGGGCGTGGTGGCGACGGGCGTGTTGGTGGCAGCGGCGTGCTGGTGGCGTCCTAGTGGCAGCGGGCGGCATGGTGGTGGTGGCGAGCCGCGTGCGGGGTGGGCGACTTTTTTATATTTTTTAAAATTTTTTTGCCGAGTGTCGATTTTAGCATTCGGTAATGTCTTTGCCGAGTGCACGATAGAAAACACTTGGCAAAGAAACCTTTGCCAGCACTGTGTACGTCGAGTGCCGTTTGCCGAGTGTAACACTCGGCAAAAGCTTTGCCGAGTGTTTTTTGGGCTTCGCCGTGTGCCGTGGACACACTGCAAAGCTGGGCATTGCGGTAGTGAGCAAATCAAAGAAAATTTAGAACAAGACATAAGAGCCTTCCAACTCACTTCCAGTAGCGAGTCTTGTCCCAGTGTTTTGGTTTTGAACACGCATCTAGGCCCAACTGTGGTGATTATGTGGTTTTGATGATTGATAAGCACAAGTATTGTGACTAACGTATTTTATAGAGGTTAATGCAATTGAGTTAGTCACAATGTGAATGGCCATAAGTGACTTGGCCCCAAGACTTGGTGATCATCAATGTATGGCGCAAAGGATGATTGAGAAGACTAAGAACACTCTAGAGCGAATATAGGTTGCGTGTATAGGGACATTCACTAGTAGTATGTATTTGGGCTTTGTTTTTTCTTTAGTCATACTATTATAAGGGGGTTCAAGGCGTTCATCATGTGAGAGTCAAAGCAAGAGCATGCGATGCACAAGAGGCTCAAGTTGATGATGGTAAGTGGCTCCATTGAGATGGTTTCAAGCCAAGGATCTCAAATAAGTTGGATTGATTGAGATTGGACTTGAAATGGACTAAAAATACATTGAAACATGCACCAGACGATAGGGTTGACCCCATTGGATTGTCTGGTGATGCTGTTTCTAGGGCAAAATAGACATAACCTGGTGACCACGCGAGCACCGTATGATCTGGCGGAGGATTGTGTAATGGACCATCCGGTGAAGCCAAGCTTGACATAGTGACTCGTTGCCTAGCTCACTGTGGTGTATCATATGATCTACCACTATGCCAGATTTGGACATCACTGCTGGCCTCATCACTGTCGGATTTGTGAGAACCGGCAGTGATGTACCTTCACTGCCGGTTATGAGCTCGAAAATGAGAAAATGATTGGAGATGGGTTAAAACCAGTAGTGAAACACCACATCACTGTCGGTTTATGGCTTGAACGGACAGTATTTTGGTGGCCACTCATCACTACCAGTTGAAGCCACAAAACGACAGTGATTGGGCTCTATCACTATCGGTTCTAGCCAAGAACCGATGGTGATAAGCCTACAGCACAAAAAGGCTGCAACCGTCCTCTTCTTCCTCCTCTCTTCCACCCCGAGAACAAAGGCGCGCGTTTGGGCCCTTCCCTCAATTGTTGCGGCTGCTCTTCACCATGAAGCTAGCGCTTGGATTTTGAAGAATGGCTTGATCTTTTTGCTTTAAGGTTAGTAACAAACATCCACTCCTTTGATTTAGTTGCTTAATTAGCTTTGTTTTGATGGCTACATTGCTTGATTCTTATTCTAGTTCTTTCTCCATTCTAGAGAGCACTTTTCCAATTGGACATTTGTGCAAGGCTAAAAAATGTGGTGAATCTATCATCCAAACAGTTCGTGTCTATGAACACATTTAAATTCGTGGCTAATTATTCCATGGTGGTCAAGATCATCATTGTTAGTATGTGATGCTATAATTAGTTCTTAGAAGTAGAGTAGAATAGTTGTTCTTCAATATTGTGCAATAATTGATTTTTACTACGATTTTTAATTTACAGGACTGGGGCTACCAATTTCAATTTTTCAATAATTAGTGTACAATAATGTTTTTCAAAAATGGTACTTTTGAGCTACAATTGTTGTTCATGAAGCTCAATTTCTTATTAATTCTTTGTAATTACTATCTCAGTATTTTTTGTGCAGAGATGGATCGAGAGTGGATGCATCTGTCCCGAACGGACAAGCGGTACATGCATGGCGTCAGCCAGTTTATGACCGATGCCAAAGCCCATGGTGGGAATGGGAACCCTATCTTCTGCTCATGCAAAGATTGCAAGAATCAAAGGAACTTTCATCAAATTGAGTCTATACGGTCGCACTTGATTACCAGGGGATTCATGCCAAACTATACGATATGGACTATGCATGGCGAGGTTGGTGGGAATGTTCTACAGGAAAACGATGATGATATGGACATGCCTGACGTAGCCATCCACAATGGTGACGAGGAACCCAGTGTCAACACGGAACCTATGCCCACAGTTAATAATGTGTTTAGGAACACGCTAGCTGACGACACCTAGGATAATGATGGCATTTCTCAGCTGCTACGTAATGTAGAGACCGGATGTCTTAGTGAAAGATAGCTGAGAAAGCTAGAAAAAATGAGACAAGATGGCAAAACACCATTGTATAGGGATTGTCCAATGAGCAAACTGGAAGCCGACATCATGCTGTTAGAGTTCAAATCAACAAATGGATTGAGCGATAAAGGCTTCGATTAGTTGTTAGGTATAATAAGGAAAATGCTCCCAGAAAAAAACGAGTTACCAGAAAAGACATATTTGGCCAAGCAAATGATCTACCCCATTGGCCTCGAGGTTGATAAAATCCACACGTGTTCCAATGATTGCATATTGTACCGTGGAGAAAAATACAAAGACTTAGACAAGTGCCCCAAGTGTGGAGCTCCACGGTACAAGGAAGGGCCATTAGATGAGGGTACCAAGACAAGAGGAGGTCCCATAAAGGTCATTTGGTATTTCTCTATAGCTCCCCGGGTGCATAGGCTGTTTGCATGTGCAAAGTTAACCAAGTTGTTGCACTGGCATGGCGAAGAGCATAAGAAAGATCCAATGATGAGACACCCCATCGATGGGCATGACTGGAGGACTGTCAATACTTTGTTCTATAAGGACATCAGTGGAGAGGTAAGGCACCTTTGGTTTGCTTTGAGCACAGATGGGATAAATCCTTTTGACCAGGTTAGAAGCAATCATAGCACCTGGCCAGTAATGCTCTGTATATACAACCTTCTACCTTGGGTCTGTATGAAGCGGTCGTACATCCAGATGCCACTACTGTCCAAGGGCCAAGACAACCTAGGAATGACATCGATGTGTTTCTGGAACCAGTGATCGATGAACTAGTGGAGATGTTTGAAAAGGGTGTGCCGGATGTTTGGGATGAGTACAAAAAGGAACATGTCACGATCAAGGGAGTACTTATAGCTACAATCACCGACCTGTCAGGTCGAGGTTCGTTGTCCGAAGAGAAGGCAAAAGGCTATACTGATGTGTCAAGTGCTTGGACGACACCAATGCGGTAAATCTACCAAATAACTCAAAGATAGTTTATATGAGACACCATAGGTTCCTACCTAAGGATCACCCTTACCATAGAAATAGAAAAGATTTCAACAGTACTATTGAGAAACACTTAGCTCCAAAATATCAAGACGGGCCTACGATACTTCAAGAACTCAACAAACTGGAGGTTGTCTTTGGGAAGGGAGACAATGCAGTAGCAGCGCCTGATGGGAGAGTTTGGAAGAAAAAATTGGTTTTCTAGAAACTACCTTACTGGCCGTTTCTGAGTGTACGCCACTATCTTGGTCCCATGCACGTCACTAAAAATGTGTGAGCTAACACTCTTAACACCTTGATGGACACCGAGGGGACATCGAAGGATTCACTAGCCACATGCCTAGACATGCAACACTTGAGAATCAGGAAGGAGCTGCATCCCATAGAGCTAAAGAATGGTGAAAGCTCTAGTTTGGTTTTGGTGAATTGATGAAACCCTAAGTGCTAACCTAGTTTATCAAGTGATCATAAGATAGGTAGCACATTCCAAGTGGTGAAGCAAATGAAGATCATAACATGATGATGATACCATGATGATGATCAAGTGCTTGGACTTGGAAAGAAGAAAGAGAAAAACAAAAAGCTCAAGGCAAAGGTATAAACCATAGGAGCTATTTTGTTTTGGTGATCAAGACACTTAGAGAGCGTGATCACATTTAGGTCTGATAGTCGTACTATTAAGAGGGGTGAAACTCGTATCGGAATGCGATTATCAAAGTGCCACTAGATGCTCTAACTCATTGCATATGCATTTAGGATCTAGTGGAGTGCTAACACCTTTGAAAATGTTTGTGAAAATATGCTAACACATGTGCACAAGGTGATACACTTGGTGGTTGGCACATTTGAGCAAGGGCGGAGAAGTTAGAAGTGAAATGGAGTTAGTCATAATGATGCTGGCATCGGTCAACTAACCGGACGCTGGGTCGCTCTACGACCAGATGCTGAAGGGCTACGTCCGATCGTGTTGTCGGTCGGCACAGCGATTAGGGTTAAGCACTGGACGCTGGGCTATGTCTGGTCAAGCTTGACCGGACACATCCGATCGATAGAAACACGATTTGGACCCTTACTATAAACGACCGGACGCTGAGGGTCCAGCGTCCGGTCAGCTATGTCTAAGTGTTCGATCAACATGTCGACCGTTGAGATCAAACATTCATTATTGAATGCAGGAGACACGTGGCCGCCATCGGGCGACCGAACACTGAGGAGCAGCGTCTGATCAGTTGGACCAGAGCGTCCGATCAGCCCATGTTATGCCCAGTGAAGGGGTATAATAGCTCTATTTCGTGGGGGCTTCTATTTAAGCCCCATGGCCGGCTGTAGCTCATAACCTTTGGCCATTTTCATTGACATAGCAACCTTGTGAGCTTAGCCAAAGCCCTCCCACTCATCTCCATCATTGATTCATCATCATAGTGAGATTGGGAGAGAATCTAAGTGCATTGCTTGAGTGATTGCATCTAGAGGCACTTGGTGTTCGTGTTTTGCTCTGGATTTCGCTTGTTACTCTTAGTGGTTGCCGCCACCTAGATAGCTTGGAGCAGTGAGAATCGTTGAGTGGAAGGTGGTGATTGCCTCCGGCTCCGATCGTGGTGATTGTGAGGGGTTCTTGACCTTTCCCCGGCAGAGCGCCAAAAGGTACTCTAGTAAATTGCTCGTGGCTTGTGTGATCCTCATCTTGTGTTGGTTGTGCGGCACGCTATTGAGGGTTTGGCGTGTAAAGCTAATTAGCGCGTGAACCTCTAAGTGAGTGAATCGCCACAATGAGGACTAGCTTGCCGGCAAGCAAGTGAACCTCGGTAAAAAATCATTGTGTTCATCATTGATTCCGAGGTGATTGGTCTTCATTGTTATTCATCCTTATGATTGATTGGTTCATTCATCTACACGGCAGTATAACTTTCTTGATCACTCTCTTTACTTTACCGCAAACTAGTTGACAAGCTCTTTAGTGTAGTTAGTTGTGAGAGCTTGCTTGCTTGGTTAGTGTGGCTCTTTAGTTAGCCTTTGAGAGCACACTAACATAGAGTAGTGTCATAGCTATTATGTGAAAAGATACTATCTAAACTAGAATGGTGGTAGGTGGCTTGCATTTTGAGTAGGCTAGCGCAACACTTGCTTCGCCTCATAATAGTCTAACCATTTTGTTAAGTGTTGTTATAGAAATTTTTATTAGGCTATTCACCCCCCTCTAGCCATTAGGACCTTTCAAGTGGTATCAGAGCCGAGGTCACCGTTATTTGAGGCTTAACAACCTTCGGTGTTAAAATGGCTCAAATCAACAACACCAAGAAGCCATCCCAATTTGATGGCTCCAACTATCCCTATTGGAAGGCCAAGATGACAACTTATATCAAGTCAATCAATAGGAAGGTTTGGAAGGTGGTAGAAATAAAAATTGAGATTGAAGATCTGGAGAATCCCACCATGGCCGAAGAAGTACTTCTCTAAAACAATGACATTGCTCTAAGTGCTATTCATGATGCAATTGATGAAAGAACATTTGAGCAAGTCAAAAATATTGAGATGGCTCATGAGGCATGGAAGAAGTTGGAAGAGTCATTTGAGGGCACTCAAGCCGTGAAGGGTGCAACGGCTTACATTCTCAAAGAAAAGTTTGCAAGCTTCAAGATGAAGGATGATGAGAGTGTGCCGAAGATGTTCCATAGGCTTCAAGTGCTTATCAATGATCTCAAAGCACTTGGAGAAGAAGTAAAGGATAAGGACTTCTCCCACAAGTTCTTGAGATGCTTACCCTCAAGATTTGGTACATTGGTCACTATTTTAGTGAGGAGTGGTTTGGACACCATGACACCAAACCAAGTATTGGGAGATATAATGACCGATGATACTTATAGAGATGATGATGAGAAGGAAGAAAAGAAGGAGAAGAAAGATGGGAAGAAGGATGAGAAGAAGAAGAGCGTGGCATTCAAAGCCACATCATCCAAGGGCAAAGCAAAGCAAGAAACATCAAGTGAGGAAGATGAATCATGGGATGATGATGATGATGATGATGAGAAGATGGCTCTATTTGTCAAGAGATTTGGCAAGTTCATGGTGAAGAAGGGTTACCGAGCTAGAAGAAAGAAGTCTTCATCTAAGAACAAAGAAGAGTCAAGAAGGTGCTTCAAGTGTGGAAGCAAAGATCATCTTGTTGCTCAATGCCTATACAATAGTGACAATGATGATGACAACAAGAAGAACAAGAAGAAGGACAAAAAGGAAAAGAAAGAGAAGAAGGACAAAATGGCATTCAAGAAAAAGAAGGGTGGTTCATATGTAGTCACTTGGGATAGTGATGCTTCCTCAAGTGATGATGATGATGATAGTGATGATAACAAGACCACCAAGAAGACGGTTCTTGCAAGCATTGCTATCAATGAGAAGCCTTCTCTCTTCGAATCTTCATCATGCTTCATGGCTAAGGCCACTAAGGTACAATCTTGTGATGATGAAAGTGATGAAGAATATGATGATGATAATGAACATGAAAATGAAAATGATAGTGGTAGTGATAATGATGAACCTACTAAGGATGAATTATTTGACATGCTAGAAGATGCTAAAGAACACTTTGACATTAAGAGAAGGGAATGCAAGAGCTTGAATAAGGAGGTAAAAGCCCTTAAGCAAGCCCTTGATGAGCTCAAAGCAACTCATGAGAAGCTAGAGGAAGCCCATGAGAAGCTTGGCAAGGCTCACAAAAAGCTTAAAAAGGCTCATTCCACTTTGCTTAATGAACAAAATAAAAAGAAGCATGTTGAAACTTGCAATATAGGTTTAACTTGTGATATAATTGATGAATCACTATCTATGCCTATCATTGTTGCTCCTACTAACTCTTCTTGTAGCACTTCCACTTCTACCTCATCTAGTAGTGATGGTCTCACTTGTGATACCTCACTAGTGGTTGAGAATGAGAACCTCAAGAAGGAGGTCACTAAGCTCACTCACACCTTAGCTAAGGCTTGTGGTAGTGAGGACCGCTTGCTTATGTGCTTGGGTAGCCAAAGAGCTTCTCTCTACAAAGAGGGATTGGGCTATACCCCCAAGAAAGGCAAGGCAGCCTTTGCTCCTCACAAGACTAGTTTTGTGAAGAACAATGGTCGGTTTTGCACTAGTTACAAGCAAGTTGATCACAAAGAGCAAGAATGCAAAAACAAGAGCAAAAATGCTAATGTATCCTCCATTAAGCTTGATTCATGCTATATGCTTACTAAGGGTACAAATGGTGTGAAGGCTAAGTTCATTGGTAAACCATGGATGGGCTCAAAGAAGAAAGCCATTTGGGTACCAAAGAGCTTAGTGACTAACCTTCAAGGACCCAAGCAAGTTTGGGTACCTAAAAAGAATTGATCTTCTTTTGTAGGTCAATTATAAAGCCGGAGGAAGGCATTGGGTTCTTGATAGTGGGTGCACTCAACACATGACCGGTGATGCAAGAATGTTCAACTCAATCAACACCAATAGCAATGATGGTTATGATAGTATCACATTTGGTGACAATGGCAAAGGCAAGGTCAAAGGGCTTGGTAAGATTGAAATATCCAATGATATGAACATATCCAATGTGTTGCTAGTAGAGAGCTTGAACTTCAATTTGCTATCCGTGGCACAATTGTGTGATCTTGGATTCAAATGTATATTTGGGGTAGATGATGTAGAGATCATAAGTGTAGATGGCTCTAACTTGATCTTCAAAGGCTTTAGATATGAGAATCTATACTTGGTTGATTTCAATGCTAGTGAAGCTAGATTATCCACATGCTTGTTCACTAAGTCTAGCATGGGTTGGTTATGGCATAGAAGGCTTGGTCATGTTGGAATGAAACAATTGAACAAATTGGTTAAGCATGACTTAGTTAAAGGCTTGAAAGATGTTGTGTTTGAAAATGATAAGCTTTGTAGCTCTTGTCAAGCCGACAAACAAGTTGGAAACATCCATCCTAAGAAAAGCATGATGAGCACTAGTAAAGCATTTAAGTTATTACACATGGATTTATTTGGGCCAACATAATACACTAGCATTGGTGGAAACAAATATGGCTTTGTGATAGTGGATGATTATACTAGATACACTTGGGTATTATTTATAGTGGACAAAAGTGATGTATTTGCAACATTCAAATCATTTGTCATAGGCATTCACAATGAATTTGAAACAACCATCAAGAGAGTTAGAAGTGACAATGGTAGTGAGTTCAAGAACACTAGAATTGATGAGTTATGTGATGAATTTGGAATTAAACATAAATTCTCGGTCAAGTACACACCCCAATCAAATGGCCTTGTTGAGAGGAAGAATATAACACTTATTGATATGGCAAGGTCTATGCTTAGTGAGTACAATGTGAGTCAATCTTTTTAGGCCGAAGCTATCAACACGGCTTGCTATTGTAGCAACCATCTCTATTGTCACCCATTGAAAGAGAAGACACCATATGAGCTCTTGAATGGTAGAAAGCCCAACATTGCATATTTTTGGGTTTTTGGTTGCAAATGCTATATCTTGAAGAAAGGCACTAGATTGGGCAAGTTTGACAAGAAATGTGATGAAGGATTCCTACTTGGTTATTCCACTACAAGCAAAGCATATACAGTTTGGAATTTGGATAGTGGTACTCTTGAGGAAGATCATGATATTGAATTTGATGAAACCAAGGGTTCACAAGTAGATAATGAGAACTTGGAAGATGTTAGAGGCATTCAACTTTCAAATGCCATGAAGAACATGGATATTGGTGAATTGAGGCCTAGGCAAGTGAATGATGATGAAGATGATCAAGTGCAAGTGCTCTCTAACTCAAATGTGCAAGATGATACAAATCAAGTTAGTGCAAGTGGCTCTCATGACAATGAACAAGATCAAGTGGCTAGTACATCATCTCAACCCAATGATCAAGCAAGTGCAAGCAATCAAGTTCCCATCCTCCAACCAACCAATGTTGCAAGGGATCATCCTTTGGACACTATCATTGGTGATATTTCAAGAGGTGTACAAACAAGATCAAGATTGGCATCATTTTGTGAACACTTCTCATTTGTGGCATCCATTGAACCAAAGAAGATAGATGAAGCTTTGAAGGATGTTGATTGGGTGAATGCTATGCATAAAGAATTGAATAACTTCACAAGAAATCAAGTATGGGAGTTGGTAGAAATACCAAAGGGACACAATGTGATTGGAACCAAATGGGTCTTTAGAAACAAGCAAGATCAAGATGGGATAGTGGTAAGGAACAAAGCAAGATTGGTAGCACAAGGATATACACAAGTTGAAGGTCTTGACTTTGGAGAAACATATGCCCTGGTTGCTCGATTGGAAGCAATAAGAATCTTGCTAGCCTATGCTTGTGCTCACAACATTAAGCTCTATCAAATGGATGTTAAGAGTGCATTTCTCAATGGCTACATTAATGAAGAAGTATATGTTGAGCAACCTCCCGATTTTGAAGATGATAAGAAGCCCAACCATGTATACAAGTTGAAGAAGGCTTTGTATGGATTGAAACAAGCACCTAGAGCATGGTATGAGAGATTGAGGGATTTCCTACTCTCTAAAGGGTTCACAATGGGCAAGGTTGACACCACTCTTTTCATCAAGAAGATTGGAAATGATCTATTTGTATTGCAAATCTATGTAGATGACATCATATTTGGATCAACCAATCAAGACTTTTATGATGAGTTTGGAAAGATGATGGCTAATGAGTTTGAGATGTCCATGATTGGAGAGTTAAGTTACTTCCTTGGTCTTCAAATCAAGCAATTGAAGAATGGTACATTTGTGAGTCAAGGCAAGTACATCAAGGACATGATCAAGAAGTTTGGCATGAGTGATAGCAAAATCATTAGCACACCAATGGTAACCAATGACAACTTGGATAGTGATGCAAGTGGAAATATGGTGGATCAAAAATTGTATCGGTCTATGATTGGAAGCTTACTCTATGTGACCGCATCAAGGCCGGATGTCATGTTTAGTGTATGCATGTGTGCAAGATTTCAAGCCTCACCAAGAGAAAGTCATTTGAAGGCTACAAAGATGATATTAAGGTACTTGAAGCATACACCAAATGTTGGTTTGTGGTATCCCAAAGGAGCAAAGTTTGAGCTAGTTGGTTACTCCAACTCGGATTATGTGGGATGCAAGGTTGAAAGGAAGAGCACCTCGGGCACATGTCAATTGTTGGGAAGATCACTTGTTTCATGGTCATCAAAGAAGAAAAATAGTGTTGCATTATCAACCGCCGAAGCCGAATACATATCCGCTGGTAGTTGTTGTGCACAAATACTTTGGATGAAGGCCACTTTGTGTGACTTTGGAATCAAGTTCAAGAAAGTGCCATTGCTATGTGACAATAAGAGTGCAATCAAGCTAACCAACAATCCGGTTCAACATGCAAGAACAAAGCACATTGATGTCCGCCACCATTTCATAAGAGATCACCAACAAAAAGGGGACATTTGCATTGAGAGTGTAGGCACCGAAGATCAACTTGCCGACATATTCACCAAGCCATTGGATGAGAAAAGGTTTTGCAAGCTAAGGAATGAGTTGAACATATTGGATTTCTCAAATATGTGTTGATGCACCCCCCACTTATATCACATGCCTCTCCTTCGAGCAATCTAAGGTAAAAGTTGATTGGCATGGCATACATCCTTGCTAAGGACATGTTTAGTGCATCTAGTCATATTTTCAATCTTATTAGGACCTTCAAGTGGTTCTATTTTATTAGGCTCATTCATGAAAATCAAATGAATTTGATGTTTATATGATATCACTATTGCTTCTACGCTTGATTTGATCTAGTGATAGCATATGACATGTTTATGGGCTTGTAAACCTAGTGTTTGATCTAGAAAATGAGCTTTAAGTATTTAACTCAACATGGTACAAGATAACCCTTATTTGGAGGTGTGAAGAAGCTTATCCTTGGATCAAACTGAGTTAAATATCTTTGACAAATGATCTAGATTGGACCAAATTTGGGAAAATTATCCTCACCCCATTGATTGACATTGATCATCTCGACCCTACAAGTAATACTATCTATATTTTGAACCTTTGTGGTCATTGATGACAAAGGGGGAGAGAAACAAAGATAGTAGCAAAGATAGTGAAAAAGGTGAAGAAATATCATAAAGGGGGAGAAACATAAAGATATCTTGATATATGACATAGGGGAAGAGATATGACAAAGGAAAGAGATATGACAAAGGAAAGGGATCAACTAAAATCTTGAGCACACAAGTAGGGGGAGCAAGCTCATTAACTTGTATGGTGCATTTGAATGTGCATTTCATATGTTTGCTTGCATGGCATACGTTCTAAATTTAAAATATCCATGCTTGTGTGATGTATGCTAGTTGTTAGATTGAATGATGACATGAAATCACTAGATAAATTTCATTTCCAAGTATTGTTTTCAAGTGGTATTTAGCTAACCATGGTGCTAAGGATGGTATATTGGTGCACTCCGATTGGTATCACGCTTCAAAGGTCCATCTTCTATACCTTAGCATCATTTGGTAGACATTGACTCCTATATTTCCTATCTAAGCATATGTGCAAGCTACAATCCAAACTCTTAGCACATATGTAGGGGGAGCAATTGCTACCATTTGGGGTTCATGAAACTTGTCCATATCCTTTTACACATGGTAAATATGCTTGGGCAAGCAACATGGATTCAAATGAACTTCAATTCATATCTTTGTATAGGGTTGTCATCAATTACCAAAAAGGGGAGATTGAAAGCTCTAGTTTGGTTTTGGTGAACTGATGAAACCCTAAGTGCTAACCTAGTTTATCAAGTGATCATGAGATAGGTAGCACATTCCAAGTGGTGAAGCAAATGAAGATCATAACATGATGATGATCAAGTGCTTGGACTTGGAAAGAAGAAAGAGAAAAACAAAAAGCTAAAGGCAAAGGTATAAACCATAGGAGCTATTTTGTTTTGGTGATCAAGACACTTAGAGAGTGTGATCACATTTAGGTCTGATAGTTGTACTATTAAGAGGGATGAAACTCATATCGGAGTGCGGTTATCAAAGTGCCACTAGATGCTCTAACTCATTGCATATGCATTTAGGATCTAGTGGAGTGCTAACACCCTTGAAAATGTTTGTGAAAATATGCTAACACATGTGCATAAGGTGATACACTTGGTGGTTGGCACATTTGAGCAAGGGTGGAGAAGTTAGAAGTGAAATGGAGTTGGTCGCAATGATGCTGGCGTCGGTCAACTGATCGGACGCTGGGTCGCTCTATGACCGGACGCTGAAGGGCTACGTCCAGTCGTGTTGTCGGTCGGCACAGCGATTAGGGTTAAGCACCGGATGCTGGGCTGTGTCCAGTCAAGCTTGATCGGATGCGTCCGGTCGGCAAAAACACACTTTGGACCCTTACTGTAAACGACCGAACGCTGAGGGTCCAGCGTCTGGTCAGCTCTGTCGGAGCGTTCGGTCAACATGTCGACCATTGAGATCAAATGTTCACTGTTGAACATAGGAGACACATGGCCGCCATCGGGCGACTAAACGCTGAGGAGCAGCGTCCGATCAGTTGGACCAAAGCGTCCGGTCAACCCATGTTATGCCCAGTGAAGGGGTATAATGGCTCTATTTCATGGGGGGCTTCTATTTAAGCCCTACGGCCGGTTGTAGCTCATAACCTTTGGCCATTTTCATTGACATAGCAACCTTGTGAGCTTAGCCAAAGCCCACCCACTCATCTCCATCATTGATTCATCATCATAGTGAGATTGGGAGAGAATCCAAGTGCATTGCTTGAGTGATTGCATCTAGAGGCATTTGATGTTCGTGTTTCACTGTGGATTTCGCTTGTTACTCTTGGTGGTTGCTGCCACCTAGATGGCTTGGAGCAGTGAGGATCGTCGAGCGGAGGGTGGTGATTGTCTCTGGCTCCGATCATGGTGATTGTGAGGGGTTCTTGACCTTTCCCTAGCGGAGAGCCAAAAGATACTCTAGTAAATTGTTTGTGGCTTGTGTGATCCTCATCTTGTGTTGGTTGTGCGGCACCCTATTGAGGGTTTAGCGTGTGAAGCCAATTGGCACGTGAACCTTCAAGTGAGTGAATCGCCACAACGAGGACTAGCTTGCTGGCAAGCAAGTGAACCTCGGTAAAAATCATTGTGTTCATCATTGATTCTGAGGTGATTGGTCTTCATTATTATTCATCCTTGTGATTGATTGGTTCATTTATCTATATGGCGGTATAACCTACTTGATCACTCTCTTTACTTTACCGCAAACTAGTTGACAAGCTCTTTAGTGTAGTTAGTTGTGAGAGCTTGCTTGCTTGGTTAGTGTGGCTCTTAGTTAGCCTTTGAGACCACACTAACATAGAGTAGTGTCATAGCTATTGTTGGAAAAGATACTATCTAAACTAGAATGGTGGTAGGTGGCTTGCATTTTGAGTAGGCTAGCGCAACACTTGCTTCGCCTCATAATAGTCTAACCATTTTGTTAAGTGTTGTTGTAGAAATTTTTATTAGGCTATTCACCCCCCCTCTAGCCATTAGGACCTTTCAAATGGCCAGTTAGAACTTTTGGTTGTGTCATGGACATTGAAGAAGGAAGAAAAGCGTGCGCTTATTTCTTTCTTCAATGAACTCAAAGTCCCGATGGGCTACTGTGCGAACCCAAAGAGGCTAGTGAACATGAGAGAACTCAAGTTTAACTATGGCCCTATGAAGGCCCATGACTGTCATGTCATTATGACTTAGCTGCTCCCTGTTGCCCTACGTGGTATCCTCCCCCAAAGGTTCGCGCCCTAATCATAAAGCTTTGCTCATTCTTCAACACGATCTCAAAAAAGGTCATTGATGTGTCCATGCTAGAGCAGCTACAGCGGGACATAGCTGAAACTCTCGTTAGGCTTGAGATGCATTTCCCGCTGACTTACTTTAATATCTCACTACATCTACTCATTTATCTTGTTGACCAAATTAGAGCCCTTGGCCCAATGTACCTGCATCAGATGTTCCCTTTCGAAAGATTAATGAAAGTTTTTAGGAGGTATGTTAGGAATAGATTTAGGCCAAAAGTGGGCATGGTTGAACGATGGTCAATGGAGGAGGCCATTGAGTTCTACACATAATATCTGGACATTAGAAGGGTCGGAGTTCTAGAATCTCATCACGAGGGAAGACTACATGGCAAAGGAACGATCGGGAAGAAATCTGTTACAGTAGATGACCCTATTTATTTTAGACAAGCACAGTTGGCTATTTTCCAGCAAGCCAAGGGTGTGATGCCATACATTGACGAGCACAGGTAATCGCTGCAAACTCTGTATCCAAGCAGGTCATAGGCTTGGCTGGATAAAAAACATAAGGAGGAATTTGTCAGCTAGTTGCGATGTCGCTTGCTTAGAATAAAGTTAGGTAATCAACTGGATGCCTTAGCCAAGGGGCCTTTGAGTACATATCTTAAGTACCAAGGGTATGAGATCAATGGATTCACATTTTACATAAAAAAAGTAAGATGGAAAGAGCACATACCAAAATTGTGGCATTTGTTTTGGTGCTCATGATGAAAACGACAATGTGCTAGCAACATACTATGGTTTCATAAAGGAGATATGGAGCTAGCCTACGGTTCACTGAAGGCAGCTCTTTTTCGCTGCCAGTGGGTCCGGCTCGAGGAAATCAACACTGACAGCGAAGGGTTCACTATAGTTGATCTCACTAAGACCGCATATAGAGACGACCCCTTCATCCTTGCAAGAGATGTTATACAAGTCTTCTATGCAAGGGACAACAAGACAAAAGGAAGGCTAAAAGTAGTCTTAGAAGGGAAAAGAAAGATTGTCGGTGTCGATGGAGTGACGGACGAAGAAGACTATAGGGGCTATCAGGAAATGCATCCATTCGGGGCGAACGTACCCCTACCTATCCTTCAAGAGGGTGACGAACCTGCTTATGTACGAATTGATCACAATAAGGCCTTCATTGTTGATGCACCTAAAGATAGTTAGATTATTGTTAACTATGTAATCATTATGCAGACATTATATCAGTAATTCGCACTGAATATTTAATTTATATTTTATGCGCATCTCTATAATTTAATTATTGACTATGTAATCAAATATTAAGATGATGTTCACAAACACTATTATTTGATAATTATAGACCATTAATTAATTATTATACAATTAAATAATCAAGACACAAATTTTTGTGTTATTTTAGAATATAAACTAACTACATTATTTCTATTAATAAATAAATAAAGAAAAGCAAACAAACCGAACTCCCTATCCTAGCTCAATGGTTAAGGCCACGCACTATGTACTCTGAGAACCGCGCTCGAATCCCAGGCGGGCCAAACTTTTTTGATTTTGCATTTATTATTTAGTAGTGTATTACGATGGGATAAAAGAAAAAATAAAACCATTCTAACCGAACTCCCTATCTTAACTCAGTGGTTAAGGCCGCGCACTCTCGACCCCGCGACCCACGCTCGAATCTCAGGCGAGCCAAACTTTTTTATATTTTTTACTAAAAGATGACGGCAGGGCCCTTCACTGCTGGTTTTGGTTTTAAAACTGGCAGTAATAGCTTCTATCATAGTCGGTTGCTCAAACCGACACAGAAGGCCCAATTCACCGTTGGTTTTAAAACTAAAACCGACAATGATGTATAGATGCTCCTCACATGCCAACAATGCTCCCATGACCACAATAGTTGGAACACTGCTCCCACCTACCCCGACAACTTTAGTTCAGAAATAAAAATATACCACCACTGCTAACCCTATAAAATAGCCCTTGGTCAGGAGCTAGCCTCTCTATGCATGTTGGTTTCAGCCAGGCCTTATTAGCCATGATACAATGTTTTTCTCTCACAACAAACCGACAGTGATGTCCATGCCCCCCCTATATAAAACAAACTGCCAACCACATACATCTATCCCACCCACCCACGAACTCTCTTAGTCTCATTTCTCACGTTTCACTCTCACTTCTCAAGACATCCACTCTCTCTCTACGTGATTTGGTCATGGCTCCTGTATTTTTCAATGATATTAATATGTTGTCTTCTCCAATATTCTATCTATATTCATTTGATCTATATTTATATTCATGTTTCTTTGCATTCTTCATTTATATATATTCTTATTCCTTGCATTCGATCTATATTTAATTATGTTGCCACATTTTACTTGGAAGAATTTTTTGTGCATATATTTTATGTTCATATTTTTTTGCATTTTATCGATCAGGTGGTATGAACAACGGACCTCCCCCACCACAAGAACCAGGTTTCCACCCTAGCGATGAGCCATTCGCTCCTAATGTGGTCATTCCATGGTTTTCTGTTCCAGCTATTGTATGAAATATTTTCCAACATCTTTTGTTTTTTATGCTAACAAATAAGTGTAATTAGTTTAATATTATTGTTGTATGCATATATGTCGCAGACTATATCCCCAATAGATTGGCTGCGAACAACACTTAGCTAGTTCTTTATCTCGGACATCATCGAGAACACGGCATCTAATGCAAGTGGTCGGCTATGGACATGTAAACTCAGTTTTTCCATCACTATGAGGGGTTCAAATCATCGAAACCATATCCATGGGACGGGAATACAGATCCCAAATGTGATAAGCTCCCAATTAAGTGTCATGCGCATCTGTTTAGAGGCACTTCGACGTATTTGCTATGATGTGTCTGATTTCTCGCACTTCAAGGCACTTGCTTTGAATGCTGGTGATATCCCTATCCCGCAAGCAAACGAATGGTTTGCGAGCTACAACCATGCGGATGTGGTAAAATGGTCACTTATACCTGAGTCATGGTTATTTGTTGTTTATTATTGTAATAACATTCTCTATTTTTTTTTCTTTTTCTCCACATGCAGATTGCGCTCTAGGACCTTACCTATGTTGCATATGGCTTGTGGGCCATTCTAGACCAAGCTACGGAGCAACTCGGGCACGATTGGGACTTCTGCAAAGAAAATCTTAGCTAGCTCACTATAGAAGGATGTCAATACTGCATAAGGATTACTACCAGGGGCAGTGGTCGTTCAGTAGGTTACATCTATGGTCGACCATTCTTTCAGTATTGTGAGGCACAAAAGAGTACACTCATACGGACATTGGACTTCATCGATACAAGCGGATACATAATTTGTGACATCAATTACCATATATGGCTACAGAGGCATGTTAGTGTGCGTGGCCCGATCGATCCCAGCAGTGATTCTGATAGTAATTAATGTTTATTTAGCTAGATTTTTAAGGTCGTAGTTTAATTGGGTTCTAATTTTAATATGTACGGCTTTGTGTGTTTAATTATTGTTATGCATGTAATTTGTGTAATATTTGTTGGGCAACTAGAAATATACATTCCGGTGTCGTATTGGTCTCAAAATTATTCTCAAGCTTGCACGTGCCACGTGTGAAGTAAACACCAAGTTTGGGATTTTTCAGAGATGGTTTGCTACTTTCTGAGGTTTAATTGAATTTTCGCGCGACGACACTGTTTAATTATAGGTTGAACTGAGTCTACCCACAAAAAGATCTGAAATGATGCCAAACTTTTACATAGGCTCTAATGTGCCCTAGGGATAAGAATTTTGTGGAGGTGGATGAAAAAATCTATTGGGTCCAAGATAAAATTCACCCTCGTTTGTCTCATTCGGCACAGAGAAAAATATAATAAATAAAAAAAGATCAGAAAAACCTCAGATCCTGTGTGGGGTCTTAATTTAGGTGTACATGCTTGTCAAAAAAATTCAAGCCATTTTGATATAGGCGGAGTATACATGCTTCACAGAGGTACACATGCCCTTTCATTGAACCATGACTATATACATAGGTTATCAAGGTTTCTATGGTTCATAGGCATTCCGGTGTCGTATTCTTGCACGTGCCACGTGTGAAGGAAACACCAAGTTTGAGATTTTCCGGAGATAGTTTGCTACTTTCTTAGGCTTAATTAAATTTCTGCGCGATGACATCGATTAATTATAGGTTGAACTGAGTCTACCCACAAAAAGATCTAGAATGGTGCCAAACTTTTACAGTCTCTAATGTGTCGGATAAGAATTTTGTGGAGGTAGATAAAAAAATCTATTGGGTCCAAGATGAAATTCATCCTCTTTTGTCTCATTCAGCACACAGAAAAATATAATAAATAAAAAAACTGATCAGAAAAACCTAAGATCCTATGTGGGGTCTTAATTTGGATGTACAAGCTTACCAAAAAATTTCAAGCCATTTCGACATAAGAATACATATGCTTCTATTTATTCAGTATATAAAAGAATTTTTTTAATATATATAAACATCACTGTCGGTTTCAAAAAACCAACATTGATGAGAATAAACCGATAGTGATACTTGTTATCACTATCGGTTTATTTTTGAAAACTGGCAATGATATATAAAAAATTAAAAAAATTATGCCGGTCCTCGGGTTCGAGCGTGGGTCTCAGACTGTAGAGTTCAGAGACTTAACCACTGTGCTAGTATAGGATATGTGCTATAGGTTATTTACTTTTTATCTTTTGACCTTTAGTTCGCTTAAAAATTATAAAATAGAACAAAAAAATTTGGGCCGCCTGGAACTCGAACACGGGTCTCGGAGGCTAACTTGAGGGGTCTTAACCATTGCGCCAGTAGGAGGAGTTTGATAGAAAATGAAAACTTATCCTACTTAACACCTAAGTTAACACCTAACTGCTATACAACATCACTGTCGGTTTGGGGAGTGACCCGGCAGTGATGTGCCCCATCACTGTCGGTTTACAAGTAGAACCAACAATGATGAGCTATTTTTCGAAATAAATTAATAATTTATAAAATAGAACAAAAAAATTTGGCCCGCCTGGGTCTCAAACATGGGTCTCGGAGGCTAAGTTGAGGGGTCTTAACCTTTGCGCTAGTAGGAGGAGTTCAAAAGAAAATAGAAACTTATCCTACTTAACACCTAACTTAACACATAACTACTACAACACATCGCTGCTGGTTTGGATAGTGACCTGATAGTGATGTGCCCCATCACTGTCGGTTTACAAGCAGAACCGGCAGTGATCAGCTACTGCTATAAAAGTGGCACGGGTTGAAATTGTCCCAATTCATTTCAACCCCGTGCCAACCCTTCCCCCCATGCCGCCGAAGCACCACCCCGCGCTGGAGCACCACCCCACGCCGTCCACCGCCCCACGCCAGAGCACCGCCCCACGCCGAAGCACTGCCCATAAGCCGGAGCACCGCGCTATTCGTGCCAAGCCGAAGCACTACGCCATCCGTCCCACAGCCGAGGCCTTCAGGAGCACACGGATAGCTGCTTTCCCACCCACACGGTGAGTGCGTGGCTCACTGCCTGCTACATGTCTAATGAAATGTCCCATAGCTGCTTACTTGAATCAGTTTGATCATGCAGTGTGTGCTGTCATACAGTTTGATCATGTAGCTATGAATGCTAGAACCTAGGTTTGCCACACAGTGTGTGCTGTCTGTTTCTTTGTGTTTCTAGACGCATTGCTAGTAAGTAGTACATTGTTACTTAGTAGCACATTGCTCAACTCTATTCATTAGTATACTGATAAGAACAAAAGCATAATTTTATTTTTGGTTACCAGGATAAACATAACAGGGACTCATAATACTTGACAAAAATTGCTCTCTGAACGTTAATGGTAGTTTGTTTTTGGAGTACTTGCATTTTCTCTATGAAACAAACTTACGTTTTCTCTATGAAACCATCTTGTGCATCATTGGAGCTTGGCTAGATACATATGTGAAACCAATGGCTGGCCTCACCTCATAGCTTGCAATTGCAACTACGCTCCCATCAGGTGGATACTCAATGTTTTTGGAACTGTGCCACCAATGCTCAATGTTTTTGGATGTGAGGATGGAGTATATATACTTTAGACCTATAGAACTAATATATGTCCAAACTTGTCATGGAATTCTCCATGCTATCAGCATAATGATGCATAATTATTAACTTATGCAAGATTACAAGTAATACATAGTTATGTAGCCTTGTGCATTAAACTGGGAATATTTTCCAACAATCCTATCTTATTATGAGTTTTTGCATGTCACTTTCCTGGGATAGTATGAGATGTATATTTGCCCCTACCAACCATGTAAGTTTTAGATCAAAGTATCACTAATTTGGAAAGATGCTTACCTGCACTGATACTTGTGAAAGAACCTTGCGCCGATGGTTGGGGGATTTATAGTGAGACTGAAGACTCTGAGACATCTCTAGGAGTATATCCAAAAGTCTTAAACTAGCTCTCTAAATCATCATTTGGTTTTTAATGAATAAAAAATATTCTTTATATCTTTCCTACATTTAACAACTATTACTAAGGCACATGAATAGCTATTTTCCAAACACTCCTATTTATGCAATGGTTGTGTGTTATTCGTAAATATATTAAATTGTATAAGAATACATCATGTTTGAATGACAACCTAATTTACTTAAATGTATAGGCAACCATGGCATGGTATATAGTGCATGTTGGTCACATGCCTAGGATTTATCAAACCTGGGAATATGCTATGCTCAAGTCAATTGCTACCCTAGTAATTTGCACAAAAAATACAATACAGAAGCTGAAGCTTTTAGGGCCTACTATAGTCATCCAGCCTACCTTG
This sequence comes from Miscanthus floridulus, assembly GCF_019320115.1. Taxonomy (NCBI): domain Eukaryota; kingdom Viridiplantae; phylum Streptophyta; class Magnoliopsida; order Poales; family Poaceae; genus Miscanthus; species Miscanthus floridulus. The sequence continues at coordinate 76,356,943 of NC_089585.1, forward strand.
TAAACCATGGGCAATCAGCCTACTATGGTCCAATGAATACAAACCATGGCCATCTGCTGGCACTGGAGATCAAAGAGAAGCCACCCACCAGAGATGTGAAGATTAGGAGAAATGCACCTTGGTCTTGGAAAGATGTCATGCTTTTATTTATGGCTATGGTCATCGCTTTTCTAATTTGGATGTTGATGTAGGCTTAGTTTTGTAGAACAGTAGGTGGACTTTGTTGTATGTGGTCAATCAAACAATGAATTTGTTCTAGGTGAACATATGCTATTATTTGACTTTGTTGTATGTGGACTTATTATTAGACTTTGCATTAAACATATTATATATATATATATGAACATATGCTATTAGTAGTTGTCCGTGGCCAAAACTAACCACGATCATGTCACAGCCATGACTCATCATCACCTATTACCCTGTCACCGAAGAACAGATCGGCAACAAGAAGCGGCTGATATCGTTGGGATGGGAAAGCCGCATGATCCGACAAACAGTGATGGTGTCAATCAGGTCGGTGAGAATGAGCAGCCATGGACCCCATCTAGCCTGCTCGATCTAGGTCAAAATGACCAAGATGGCCAGGTAACTTTGGTATCATGTGACTATGTAGCTACACACGCTAATCAATTGAGAGGGTCATAACTTACTTGGTGTCTCTAGCAGGAGCCTTTGCCGGCCGAGGAGCTAGAGGGTTCGGGTAGTAGGAAGGCTAGCTCTAAGCGAGGCGTGTCAAAGATTCCTATTGGTAGGAATGCACACTAGCACATTACTGAGTTCAATGAATTCGGGGATCCACTCTCACCGCCTATAGCTTTGACCAAATACAAGACTATCCTCGGGTTACTTGTTAGGGACTTCATCCTGATTAGATACAGGAAGTGGATTGGGAAAGATGATGACCCATGGAGGGTTCCCGAAAGTGAGAAGGATTACATATGGGATGTCAAGATCCTAGAATATTTCACTTTCCCAATCGAGCATGATAGGGAGTTAGTCAAGAAAAAAGCAAAAGAAATCATGGGGACATGCTTTAAGAATTTTAAGGGGACATTGTACAAGAATTTTGTCCTCCAAAATAAAGAACCAGATTTCAATGGTGGATAGTTTAGCAAGTAGGACTTCTGGTAGCATTTCAAGGAATACAGATTATCTGAGAAGTACTTAGCACTGAGCAGAAAGAATAAGGAGAACTCGTAGAAAGCGATGAATCCTCATCATCTTGGCTCTCATGGCTATGCCAAAAAGATGCTAGAATTTGAAGCAGAACTTCAAAAGATGGATCACCTTGCTGAGGAAGGCATTTAGGTTGACACAACCGATTGGGAGCCTAGATCGGTATTATACTGTATGGGGAGGAATGTTCAGCATGCTGAGAATGAGGGCTTTAGCTCCACAAATGAACCCATGAGCAAACTCATCCAGAGGATCTCCCAAGTAACTAAGGAGGTGAGCCAAGGGACTCGCACTTCTAATAGGGAGAAAGATGTGCTCACCCAAGCACTCGGAACCAAGGAGCACCCTAGTCGCACTAGAGGAACCGGTGTTGTTCCTTGGAAACTAGCATTCCTCCAAGAATCTAACACTTACCGGAGCAGCTCGAGGGGTAGAGCAGAACAGGAGGTAGAGTATTTGAGGTGACTAAAAGAGATGGAAGACAGAATGGAAGCATGGATTGAGGCGACTGTTGAAGCGCAAGTCGAGCAAATTTTGCTATCCAAGGGGTCAGGAGTACCACAAAACCCTACTCCTACTGCCTTTAGCCCATAGTTTAGGGGTCATAGCAGCTGCAGATCGACCCCGCTCGATGAAGAAGAGGCGAATGTGCCTCATCCGGTGGACGGCATCACTGAACCCGTCAATGTCAAGTTGTACATCCATCGGGAATGGACAAAGGACAAGGTGGCGCTTGGCCAGGCCTGGCCTATGGGAGACGGGACAATTAATGGCCATCCAATTCCACAATGGTACACTCACATCACCATTGACAAAATACTTGATAAGAAGTTTAACAAGATACCCATTGAGTACCCTGTAGTGGAAGATAGGCTAAAACTTGGTCAAAACAAGGGCTCTCAAGTGGCCTAGCGCAAGCGCTTCATTAAGCTTGACCATCAATTGCCCTCTGATGATGAGGACAACTATGAGTCTTTGCCCACCCATGATGATCACTCACCATCTCCCAATAGAGATCACTCCCCTCCTCATCCAGAGCCATCACCCCTGAGAAGATAGAGGTCTCCTTCTATTCCTCCTCGTCCGACTTCATCTTCATCAGCCCTAAGCAAAGAGACTCCTCCTCCTCCTCCTCCTCCATCTTCATCAGCGTCGGGATAACATAATTCTCGTCGTCATCCTCCTCCTCCTCCACCTCAGCCCAAAACAAGATCAAGGACATCCTCGCAGTCACAGAAAAGGTCCTTGGATTCGGTCGCTAATGCTCCCAAAGTGGACCAACAGAAAAGAAAAAGGTTGTTCAGTGGCAGCGTTACAACCTTGATGAAAGAAAAATTTATAGCACACATCTCGAAGAAAGATTGTGTTAGTTTCTTCAATCTCTGTGCCTCACTGCCTTCGTATTTGTTGAAGTCCAAATTCAAAAGGCAAACACAGAATAAATACGCTACAACAAGAGATGAAGAAATACACAATAAAGATTTAAGGAACATACAGAAGTACATCGAAGACAACCCAGGATTAACCATGGAAGAGGTCATGAACATCTATTATAATGTACAAGGGACGGGAACACCAGTAATGAAGTATAAAAGGGGCAATCTTTTGGTTCCCGATGACGAGTATAAAAATTTGATAACATATATGCGCCAGTTGCATGAATATTATATGGCTCAAGCAACAGAGATGGATGACTTTGGTTTTGAGGTTATTATCCGTTCGCCACATGTTTTCCATTATCCTAAAGAAGAGAAGTTCAATGTCGAGTGGGAGTGCTTGTTCTAGCTATACCAGAAACGCTCTCTCGATATTCAAATGTTGACACTATGGACTATGTAAGTACCCTACATGCACGATATTACAATTAACTACTCTCATGAGACAAATTGTTAACTTTTGAGCACTTCCCATGATTTTATGTAGGTGTATAACAAAATTTTGCATTCTAAAAAGCAAATGGGATTACATAGGCTTCTTGGACCCCTTGCGATCTGAAAGACCTGAAAGACAAGTCTAGGCCTCTATGGATGTGATGTGAAAGACCTAAAACAGAGATTGATTGCTGCTTTCGATGAATTCACGATGATGAAGAAAACCCACATACTTCTAGCCTACAACTACGAGTATATGTTCTTGGCTTTTAATTTTATGCTTCTTTTTTTGTTAAGATTATTCGATAATTAGGATTCTATGATTGTAGCAACTATTTTGTCTTCATTTGTGTCAATCTTGCCAAAAATCTGATCAAGGTGTGGGACTCGAAGAAAAAACCATTTCATCATCTGGATGCACTGGTGGCAGTGCTAAATTAGTAAGCGATCCTAATAACATATTATTTTCTTATCACACATACCACTTTCTAATGTTTCTCCCTTTAATGTTGCTCAGTGTCCGAAGAAGACATATCGGTGGGACACCGGTCCCATTCAAGGTTGTCGAAATGGAGGGGAAGTACCTATCACAGCCGGCGGAAAACAATGAATGCGGATTATGGGGGTATGACCCCAGATACCCACGGCAGGCCACATGGGCTACGCCTCCAGGGGCAGCCCAGTCCACGAGAAGGTGCCTTGCGGGGCACGATTTTGCTCGGTGCCTCCCGCAAGGCATGGGGAGGATATCCTGAAGATGTTATGAGATCTGTTAGGATATGTACGATCCCATGATTCTTGTAATCTGTTATTACTTTCCAGTTATCTCTCAGATCTAACCAACTTGTAACCTTGCCCCCGGACTATATAAGGCGGGTAGGGACCCCCTACAAAATCACGGCAAATCATACGATAGCTAATACAAACCAACAGACCACAGGAGTAAGGTATTACGTCATATTGACGGCCTAAACCTGTATAACTCGTGTGTCTCTGTTGCCTTCTTGTTCTTGATTACACGCTCCTCTGCCGATCAATCTAACATCATGGGATACCCCTCGGTGGACTACCGATGATATTCTGTCGACAATTGGCGCGCCAGGTAGGGGTGTACATGTTGTTTCCTTGTCGAACAAGATGGCTTTTTCTGCAGGCTCGTCGTCCCTCCCGCAACCCGGCCAGATCTTCACGGTCGGATCCATCACGTGGGTCATCAACGCCGATGGAGTTAGAGAGCTTCTCGAGCTGGTGCAGATCCATTCTGCGCTGACCACCCTCGCACCTGCGACTGCAGATCCAATCTCAGAACCACTTTCGGGGTCGACTTCATCAGCTACTCGCCGCTTGCTTCCTCACTACCAGAGGAGGCATGTCAACAATGATGATCTGATCGAGTCTATCGATCGGGTCGGCCTGAAACTCGTTGATTGCCTCTCTATTGCTGAATCGGCTCTAGACACCCTTGTTCAGCACCGACCACCTTTTGATCCTGATCTGTCGGTGTTCAGTGCTCGGCAAACTTTGAGCCTTGCCGCCCTACCCTTTGGGCTCGCCAACGCCACCGCTACATATTAGGACACCCTAAGGGGCAAATTCACCGACCAGGTCACCGACCAGTTCCCACCAACCGTCATCATGCTGCACGCCAGCTAGGGTCCCAGAACATCCCTCCAAACTATCCTAGAGGAAAATCCGGACTTTGAGTCTCAAGGCTCCATAGAACCCCTCGCCGAGACCTTCACCGAGCAACCCCCTCTCCTACCTTTCTAGGGTGGCGCAATCTTCAACGTCAGCATCGACAGCCCCCCTCAGAACGGCGAAATAGATGAGGAACGCGCTGCCTATGAAAACAGGAACGTCAACCGCATGCAACGCCGTGATAACAAACGCGCCCTTGCAATGGCCGAGGTCGCTCGTGATAACCAGTTCGACTTGTAAGGAAGGCCCCTCCATTGCAACCTCAATGAAGAATTCCTCCGCATTGACGGCCACGACGTCTTCAAAACTCCAAGCACCAATCTAGCGGTGGCCGCCAATGAACTTGCACACCTCCCATAGATGCCCGAGCTCGCCAAGGTCGCCGCTATGCTTAAAGTAGCACACTATCAAGTTAATGAGATCCGAGAGGTTCAGAGACCTTCATGCTCCTCAAGCGCAATTCACCGATTAGCCGATCCTAGATCCAATCGCCGCCCCAGTCAAAGCCATTTCGCTGACCAGTCACTACCTCCCAAGGGGGAGTTGGAGGCCACCACGCCAAGCATCATCACCAGCACGACCAAGAGGTCGAACAAGACGCCCGAGTGCACCTCAGTAACCTTCAGGATGCATGATGGTGTATCGATCAATGTTGCTTCGGGTGCCATGAAGATGAAGTACGACGCCACTAGGAGTACGAGCAAGAGTATGGTAATCTAGACGTAGCTCTGGAGCCGATCGTCGCCGGCAATAATGTTAATATCAGCCCCGACAACCTGGAAGGGCCCCCAACATTCACTAGGGCGCTCCAAACACTCCAGTGGCCCCGTGGTTTCAAAATCACCGGAGTCGAGCCCTATGAAGGAAGGATGAACCCAACTCAGTGGCTGCAGGCTTACGCCACCACCGTCCACGCCACCGGAGGAGACACCAATGTCATGGCGAATTATCTCCCCATCATGCTCATGCCAACCGCCATGAGCTGGTTCACAAGCCTTGCCCCAGACTCCATCGGATCTTGGGAAGAGCTGAAGAAAGTCTTCACCGACAACTACATGGCCACATGCAGGCAGCCAGGCACTAAGCACGATCTCAACCGCATCACCCAAAAGCCATCTGAACTACTCCGCAGCTACATCAGACGCTTCTCTGAGATGAGGAATTCTATTCCCAACATCATGGAAGCCGAAGTCATCACCGCCTTCGTCTGAGGACTTCATCACCACGAACTCCATTCTAAGTTCAACAGAAAGCCACCTACCGACATCAGCGAGACGATCACAACCACCAACTAGTACACCGACACCGAGGAAGATGAGGTGCGTTTTAATGAAGATACGGGCACTAATCGCCCACCTCGCCACCACAACGATCGCACCGACGACCGACAGCACAATGATCGCCGCTACGACGACCGCAGTTTCCATCGGGATAGCGGATGTGATCGGCCAGATGGATTCAAACCTGGTCAGAATCACTACCGCCAACCAGACTACTTTGTTGCCAACGTCAATGAGCCATGCGCCAAGCGTAACTTCGATGAGCAGTACAAGAAGATCCTCGACGGACCATGCCCCCTGCACAAGAACGCCAAACACGATGAAAGATTGCCTTGGTTTGGCTAAGGAGTTCCAGGAGAAAAAATACAACGATGACAATGGTGGGAATGGAGGACGATGACCACCTAGGGATAATAATAATGCCTTTTAGGACCATGACAAGGTGGTCGCCACCATCTTCGGGGGTTTTGCCTCCAATGAGAGTAGAAGGGAACGGAAGCTCGCCGCCCGATGAGTGCTCGCCGTCGCTTCAGAGGAAACTACCGCCAACCCTAGCTATCGCCCATGGTCCAAAGTCCCCATCACCTTCAGTAGGGCTGACCAGTGGGTGGACATACCCTACATAGGGCATTTTCCCCTCGTCCTTGACGCGACTGTCCAGAAGGTGCTCTTCAGAAAAGTCCTTGTCGACGGTGGGAGCGCTTTGAATCTACTCTTCGCCAGGGCCCTAAGGGAGCTCAGCCTCGGGGCAACAGATCTCATGCCCTCGAACTCCTCCTTCTGGGGCGTGGTACCTGGCAGGGCATCCAGATCGCTTGGGGAAATTACCATACCAGTACAGTTTGGCACGGTAACCAACTACCAAGTGGAGCATATCAACTTCTACGTCGCCGACTTCGACACCGCCTACCATGCCATACTGGGGCGTCCGGCTCTGGCCAAGTTCATGGCTGTTCCGCACTATGCGTATTTGGTGTTGAAGATGCCTTCGCCCGTAAGAGTCCTGTCTCTATGGGCCAATCTCTCCATTGCCTATGCCTACGAGACAGAAAGTCTCACCCTCGCCGAAGCCACCAACCTCTCCATCCAGATGGTAGCATGGTCGCCGAAGCCAAGATGGCGTCTGCTGATGACATGGAGATCCCAGAGCCTCCTCATGCCTCCGCCAAGTCCATGGAAGTCAAGGAGATTGGCCTCGGCCTCGACAACCCTTCCAAGACGGTGAAAATTGGGGCTCACCTTGACCCCAAATAGGAAAGCGCGCTCGTCTGCTTCCTACGTGCCAATCCTGATGTGTTTGCTTGGAAACCTGTAGACATGCCAGGGGTACCGCGGGAGAAGATCGAGCACTCCTTGAATGTCTCGCCGACTGCTAAACCGATCAAGCAAAAACTTCGCCTATTCATGCCGAACAAAAAGGAGGCCATTAGGGTAGAAATAAAATGGCTCTTAGCTGCCGGATTTATAAAAGAAGTGTATCATCTAGATTGGTTAGCTAATCCTATTCTTGTTAAGAAAAAGAATAAAGAATGGAGAATGTGTGTATTTTATACTGATCTTAACAAACACTACCCGAAAGACCCCTTCGGCCTGCCTTGGATAGACGAGGTTGTAGACTCCACCGCCGGCTACGAGTTGCTCTCTTTTCTTGACTGTTACTCCGGCTACCATTAGATCTCCCTCAAGAAAGAAGACCAGGTCAAGACGTCATTCATCACGCCTTTCGGTGCATACTGCTACACCACTATGTCCTTTGGACTAAAGAGCGCTAGAGTGACCTACCAAAGGGCTATCTAGACGTGCCTCGACCAACAGATCAGCCGCAACGTCGAAGCCTACATCGACGACGTGGTTGTCAAGACTAAAACCACTGACAATCTTATCACCGACCTTGAAGAAACTTTCTCCAACCTGAGCAAATACCGATGGAAGCTGAACCCTTCAAAGTGCATCTTTGGAGTTCCATCTGGTATCCTACTGGGCTACATCATCAGTGCTCGGGGCATTGAACCAAACCCTGACAAGGTCTCTGCCATCACCAACATGAAACGGCCGACGTGTGTCAAGGATATATAGAAGCTTATAGGCTACATGGCTGCGTTAAGCCATTTTATCTCATGCCTCGGTGAAAAAGGGCTACCTTTGTTCAAGCTCCTCAAGGCCTCTGAGCTTTTTTCTTGGTCAGAGGAGGCAGACATAGCTTTCGAGCAGCTCAAGTGGGTTTTAACAAAACCTCCAATCATGACAGCGCCACGACCAAATGAAACTCTGCTGGTTTACATCGCTGCCACTTCTCACATTGTCAGTATGGTTGTTGTCATCGAACGCGAGGAAACTAGACATGCCTACAAGGTGCAACGTCCGATCTATTTCATCAGCGAGGTACTTAATGAGCCCAAAACTCGTTATCCTCAGGTGCAAAAGCTATTATATGCAATTTTGATTACCTCACGCAAGCTCCGACATTACTTCGAATACTACAAGATCGTCGTGGTCACCGAGTTCCCTCTGGGGGATATTCTCTGCAATAAAGAGGCCAATGGTCATATCATCAAGTGGGCTGTTGAGCTCGGCACTTACTCCATTGACTTCAGAAGCAGACCGACCGTTAAGTCACAGGTGCTTGCTAATTTCATCGCTGAGTGGACCGAGATCCAAGAACCCATTGCCGCCACTTGCCCTGAGCACTGGGTGATGTACTTCGATGGCGCCCTTAACATCAATGGTGCTAGTGTGGGCATTCTGTTCATCACGCCGACAAAGGATAAACTCCGATATGTTCTTCGCATACATTTTCTGGCCTCCAACAACGCCGCAGAATACAAAGCGTGTCTCCATGGTCTCCGTATAGCTATCGAGCTCGGCGTCAAATGCCTCATGGTATATGGGGATTCCGCACTGCTTATCAACCAACTCAATAAAGATTGGTCCTGTTCCAGCGAGAAAATGGACATATACTACGCCGAAATTAGGAAGCTTGAAGGGAAATTCTACGGTATCGAGTACCACCACGTGGTATGGGATCAAAACCAACCAGTCAACCAGCTATCAAAGATAGGATCATCTCATGCCGCGGTTCCGCCGAAGGTTTTTGTTCAAGACCTCCTTGCACCATCCATTAAATAAGAGAAGGAAGTTGTAGAAGTACCCCCTGCCGAGCAGTTGGTACTTGCGGTACCTTCGCCGGTCGCCGATTGGAGGGATCAGTTCATCAAATACCTCTCTAGCAATGAAGTACCCACCGACAAAATCGAAACCGAACGACTAATTCGCCGAAGTAAGCATTACGTGCTGGTAGATGGTAGCCTGATGAGGAAAAGTGCCAAGGAAGGGATACTGCAGAAGTGCATCATCCAAGACAATGGAGTGAAGCTACTTTCCAAAATTCACTCTGGTTCCTGTGGCAATCACATGGCTTCGAGAACACTAGTCGGCAAAGCTTTTCGAGCAGGTTTTTACTGGACCATGGCCATCTCCGATGTAGAAGACCTCGTTCGACGATGTGAGGGTTGTCAGTTTTTTGCTAAGCAAATACATGTACCACCACAAGAACTGCATACCATTCCAGCTTCCTAGCCATTCGCATGCTGGGGACTAGATATGATCGGGCTGTTCAAGCCAGCGCCAGGAGGTTTCCGATATGTGTACGTCGCCATTGATAAGTTCTCCAAGTGGATTGAGTACAAACCACTCGTCTCAGCTACTGCAAAGAAAGTAGTCGAGCTCTTTGAAGACATCATACATAGATTTGGTCTCTCGAACAGCATCATCACCGACCTCGGGACCACTTTTACCGGCCATCATTTTTGGGACTTCTGCGAAGACCGGTGCATCTCCGTTAAATACGTTTCTGTTGCTCATCCTAGAGCTAATGGCCAGGTCAAGCGGGCTAATGGTATGATCCTTGACGCCCTCAAAAAAAGGCTCTATCAGAAAGAAGAAAAGCATCCGGGCAGATGGCTCAAAGAACTAACAACTGTGGTCTGGGGACTGCACACTCAAGCTAGTCGCAGTACCGACGTATCTCCATATTTTATGGTCTATGGCTCAGAGGCCATACTCCCAGCGGATATTGCTTTCCGAGCGCCTAGAGTAGAAAGTTATGATGAAGAGCAAGCCTCAGCTGTTCAGATAGAAGACATTGATCGGGCTGAGGAAGAACGTCTGATCACTTGCGTTCGCACAGCCAAGTACCTTGAAGGTCTGTGGAGGTATTACAACCACAACGTCAAAGGTTGTTCTTTCGCGATCGGCGACCTCGTCTTACGTAGGAAACAAAAAACCGAAGGGCATCACAAGCTGTCTTCCCCTTGGGAGGGCCCTTACATCGTCAAAGGTGTTACTCGACCAGGGTCTTATCGCTTATGTGACTTAGATGGACTCGATGTTCCTAACTCCTGGCACATAGAGCACCTTATACGTTTCTATCCCTAAAACAACACAGATATGTATTCTTTACTTTCATATTTATAAAGTTCTAGTCTTCATAAATTTCCTCCATTTTTTCCTCCATTATAAGTTTCACTTACCGTTATCGGGCTATACGCCACTCCATGACGATCTCCAATACGCTCGCCAAGCACGCTGAAATCACCAAACACGTTAACTCCAAAAATCGCCAAACATGATTTCTCCAAATCGCCGAACACGTTAACTCCAAAAATCGCCGAACACGATTTCTCAAAATCACCAAACATGTTAACTCCAAATCGCCGAACATGATTTCTCCAAAAATCGCCGAACACGTTAACTCCAAATCGCCGAACATGATTTCTCCAAAAATCGCCGAACACGATTTCTCCAAATCGCCGAACACGTCAACTCCAAATCGCCGAACACGATTTCTCCAAAAATCGCCGAACACGTTAACTCCAAATCGCCGAACACGATTTCTCCAAATCGCCGAACACGTCAACTCCAAATCGCCGAACACGATTTCTCCAAAAATCGCCTACTATGTTTTCTCTGGATCACATAGGTTTTCCTCCTAAAAATGACGACGATTTTGCATTCCAAATTTCGTAACATAGCTCGCCGATCATCGAGCAGCACACGTTTTTCTTTTCTATTTTCTATGGAGAAGACCCAGTCTCCGATTACTTCCTACATGTGCTTAGGGGCTTCGCGCTCTGCATTACGGTTGGTCGGCTACGGTTCCTTGGTCATGCCTGTTCATCCTACACGTGTCAGGGTCTCTGCGTTCGATGTTATGGACTATGGGCTAGTTAAGGCCTAGATTTTAGGCATGAACTAACTGCTCAGACGCCACTTTAACTATTTTTCTCACCAAGTTACTCAAATTGGCCACTAGGCAGCACGTGTTTTGCTGTGATAATTATGGAGGACACCAAGGCTCTAATATCCCACCACACGTGCTATGGGCTCCATGCTCTGCGTGTTGGGCGGTAGGCTATAGTCCTATGATAACACTTATTTTTTCAACATGCGCACAGGCTCCGTGCTCTGCGTTATGGATTATGGGCTAGCTAAAACATCAGGTTTAGTGCAAACTAACTGATCGAACACAACTTATATTATGCATAATTGCATCGGGTTGTTAATACAAACGATTCTTCATCGCCAAACAAAGTAAGGGGTACAGGCGATAATATCCGAGCAGTTTGTTAAGCTTCGCCAACAGCTTCTATTTCGCCAAACAGGTCTATATCGCCGACAAGCATTTTTGTTGCATCTTCAACATCATCCTCCAGCTGCTGGGTTTGCGCATCGCTCAGGCCATCGGCGAACCCACCACCTATCGACTGGATGTCGATAGACGGATAGTGGGACCGAACCACTACAAGGGCATGAGTAGCGGCGGTCAAAACGGCATCGCGGTTGAAGTTTTTGAAATTCGCCCATGCTGCCTTGCATCTCTGAATGATGGTGTCTGGCCCTTGCTGCCTGCTATCAGGACGGGGTGCCGGTTCAATGTCAACATAGTCGAGTACTAGTTTTATTGCGGCGGTTATAGTGTTGAAGTTGTCTTTCTAGACTTTGGCTTCCTGCACCAGCACATCGAACTGTGCCTTGGTTTTATGGCGAGAATTACAATGGTTCGTCAGGCCAAAAAAGTACTACAACATTACTTCCGATCAGGGGGTATCTACCTTTCAGTTCTTCAGCCAGTTTATCTGCTCGCTCCAACTCTTTCGCTTTCTCTTGTCAGATTTGCTCGATGGTCTGGCGAAGCTGGCTGAGTTCTGCATCTTGCTCTGCAAGCATAATAGTTATCGAAAAAATGGATGGCCAAATATTGCAAAGTACATTATGTGATAAAGCATACCAGATTTCTGCTTGGATACATCCTCGAACTGCTGTCACTTTCGATCAAGCTGCTCGGATTTACTTTTGAGTTCTCCATTTTTCTTGCCCAATTGCTCGGACATATTTTTTAGCTCCTCGGATGCAATTGCTAGTTGCTTGGATTTCTTCTTCAGCTGCTCGGATGCAGCCGTTAGTTGCTCGCACAGAACCCCCTTCTGATGTTCAAGGTCCTAGTAGTTAGACTCCGCAAGGTCCTGCTCGCGCTGGGCCCTCTTAATACTCTTTTTCGAAAGATTTAACGTCTCTCGAAGTTTCTTGTTTTCCTCGACGAGGGGCTCCATCCTCTTCATTAGTTGGTGCCGTTGCTCGGCTATTCGAGCTATCCCCTGTGGATGAACAATGCTAGAGATAAACCTTGGTCTCCAACAACATATATTAGTGTTTCAGGTGTGGTACTCACCTCGATTTGAGTCATAACTCCAGCAACGGCCGATTTCAACCTCTTTATTTCCCTGGTGGTGTTTTCTTCCTCGACAACTACTACCTCTTCCCCGTGTTTTTGGAGAATCCGGATGGACTGGGGTTTAGGTGCGGCACGCTCGATCTCCACAACCTCATCCTCCTCCGCCATCGCTTAAGGCACCACTGGGGGACTCCATGGTCAGACAGCTGCTCCGACCACTCCTGGCATCGTTGCGGGTGGTGAAGGTTGCTCCTCGGCCATTGACAGAGTTGCATCCTTAGCCTTCGGCGCATCAACAACAGTTGTAGTTTCCGCTCCCAAAGTATCAACTTTTTCGATCGTAGCCTCGATCGCGGTCGTCGACGCGCCTGTCATGTGTGCAAATGATTCACCGTTGCTAGGACCGCTGGCAGCGGCGGCTGGCCCGTCCTCTGTTTGTCAGCACTCGAGGACTCACGGTCGGGAGTAGTTGGCATTTTTTCTACTAAGGTTATGGGCCTCGGTGTTGCCCTGTGTAATATCGGCTTGTCAGTAACCAAGAGAAATCAAGGAACAATATTATTACTCCAAGGCAAATATACTTACTGTTTGATCTTCCGATTAAATTTCTTGAACCGGCGATGCCTACCTGATCCCCCAGGCGCTGCTGCTTGGTCTGCCTAATGGGAGGATTCCTGCTCCTCTACAGTAGGCTACCACTCTGCTAGGTACCTCAGGGCCCCCTCTGTGTGCTGCTCTAAGGTTATCCCCTCTTGTTGCTCGGGGACTTTGGTCGTCTGCACCGACGGGACTTCCGTCATTGCCCGCACATAACTTTTCCTTGCTTGCTGCTCAGGAACTTCAGCATTCGTCGATGGCTCCTTCGTGCTCGGCAGATGCGCTGACTAGTCCTCGTCATCATTCGACCACTCCAGCACAGCGGTTTTTCATGGTCGAGTGGTTAAGTCTTCACCAAGCAAGATTCTGCCCGATTTGTGTGCTGTATAGCTTGCAATTTTTCTCCTTTTTTGGACCGGCTCATCTACTACTAGTCTTTTCCCACGGATCATCTCCGATACTAGGGATGGACTATCCGACGAGGTGCTCGGCTCCTCCTCTTCGGGCTGTAGCGGCCGCCAAATGTCTACTCCTTTCGGCCAATCGGCTCTCAACACGCTTGAAAAGTATATTGCCCTATCCTACGAATGGATCTTTACATAAGTAAGTCAGTCCTTTGCTCGGCAATTGATGTCTGATCAATGCAAAGTGAAAGGGTTACCTGAGGAGGTGGATTGGTGCAGTTGAAAGCCTTCATTCCTTTTGGCCAGCTGAATGAGACATTGGAAGTAAATAGGTCCATGGCACGGTCTATTACTTCTTTCTTCATCAGACGGTCTGTGTTTTCCCAGGTACCATCGTTGTCACCTTTATAGTCGAACGCCAGGTGGGCCCTCTCATTGCAGGGCTGGATGCGCCGCACTATGAAGCTAGCTACAACCAGTTCACCCCTAAGCTCCACACCCTTAATCAAATCTAGAAGTTCCATTACTTGCTCCATGTCAGCATTGTTAGGTCTCTCCGACCAGTTACTATGGTTAACCGGGATGTGGTGGACGTCGCATCGAATCATTAGGTGACTTTGTTTGATATAGAACCATCTGGCGTTCCAACCTTTTAGGGAGGTATTTAGCGGTACGTTAATATATTCGCTGGCCATCCCATCCCTGAGCTAAAGGTACACGCCGCCGACCACCTTGGAACCGCTGCCCCCCTTCTTCTTCAGATAGAACAGGTGCCTAAAGAGGTTGAAGTGTGGAAGAACACTGAGAAACGCCTCGCAGAAATGGATAAAGATCGACACGTGCAGTATGGTGTTGGGGTGCAGATTACAGAGGCTAATCGCCCAAAACTCCATAAGATCCCTCAGAAAGGGGTGGACAGGAAACCCTAATCCTCACCAGAAATAATCTTTAAATACTACAGCCTCATCAGTATGAGGTGTTGGGAAGGGCTCACCACTAGCCGGCCACCATCCGGCAGTGAGGTGGTCTGGGAGAACACCCGTTGCCACCATCCTATTGAGATCCGCCGCCCCTATCTTCGATGGCACCTACTCCTCGTCATGGCTAGCTCCGATGGCCGCCTTCCTCGGCTTTGTGGCTCCTTTTTTCGGTGCCAATCTCTCCGGATTGGTCCTAGATTGGAGGCGAGTGCTCGTGTTGGTGCGGAATGTGGAGCATAGGGATTGTGAAGGAAGGAAGCAGGGCAGATTGACAGAGGTAGGAGGCGATGTATGTGGCGGCGCGATTATAAAGCACTTTCCCCACCTTTCCTTGCATCTGAGGGTTTTTGGGAAATCGTTCCCGTGATCAGCGCTACTTCGACTCCTCCAACGTGGTTTAATGGGCCACAACTTGGGCTATCATGTAACAGTAGCCCACGTCGCTCATTTATCACCGCCAAATATTCACCGATTTCTCCGCAATTTAATGAGGCTCAGTAACCGATATTGCACATCCATTACTTTGATTTTTTCTCCATGGTTTGATTTATCTGATATCTTTGCCTAAAACACGGGGACTGGCTACTTGCTCGGCTAGTTTACTATTTTCTGAGCCTGGCACCACGTGACTACATCACCTACTGTCAGGCTCGGGGACTAAGTGGGCACACTTCACCTTGCGGTGAATGTGTTTGTTTTCATCTCGAGGCTACGCTCGGGGACTAGCTACCTGCTCGGCTAGTTTACTATTTTCTAAGCTTGGCACCACGTGACTACGTCACCTACTGTCAGGCTCGGGGACTAAGTGGGCACACTTCACCTTGCAGTGAATGTGTTTGTTTCTTCTAAAAGACTCCGAGCCTCTAAAAGCTAAAACAAGGTATCTTTACCCTCGTGGTCAGACTCTAAGTGGGCACACTTCATTTTACCGTGCAGGAATTTTCAATTTTGGACTTGAGCTCCTTACACCCTTATGTCAAGCCGTGCTCGGAACACACTGCTCGGCGATGTTGCTCGCTGCTCGGCAGCTGCTCACAACTGCTCGGTGATTCATTATGGTGGTCGGACCATGATTTGGACAGCTCAGTTTTGGTTCACACCTGCTCGGAAAAGCTCAAGACGGCGTTGCACAATAGGTACAAGGCGCTCGGGGACTAGCTGTGGGGGGTATGACCCCAGATACCCATGGCAGGCCACATGGGCTACGCCTCTAGGGGCGGCCCAGCCTACGAGAAGGAGCCTTGCGGGCACGATTCTGCTCGGTGCCTCCCGTAAGGCATGGGGAGGATATCCTGAAGATGTTACGAGATCTGTTAGGATACGTACGATCCTATGATTCTTGTAATCTGTTATTACTTTCTGATTATCTCTCAGATCTAACCAACTTGTAACCTTGCCCCCCGGACTATATAAGGCGGGCAGGGACCCCCTACAAAATCACGGTAAATCATACGATAGCTAATACAAACCAACATACCACAGGAGTAAGGTATTACATCATACTGATGGCCTGAACCTGTATAACTTGTGTGTCTCTGTTGCCTTCTTGTTCTTGATTACACGCTCCTCTGCCGATCAATCTACCATCGCGAGATACCCCTCGATGGACTGCCGACGATATTCTGTCGACACGGATTTTATGTAATGTGGGCAATGCTTCGCTACATCAGTGGGAAATCGAAAGAAACTGATAAGTTGGTGTGTATAATCCTCATTTCATTTATGTTTGTTAATAATTCAACAAAATGATTTATTGTTCCTCTTTGGATATCATCTTTTTTAAACGACAACGCAAGAAATATAACCACCAAAGGCTGTTAGACATGGAGATCGTCGCACTACAATCAGAGCTCGCAAAATTCATCTTAGCCGAGGTATTAGAAAAAGATGGAGTATTTTCCATTGCACAATCCATGAGGTACAAGAACCAGTATGGCCTAGAGTGACTCGCCAGATTATTGTAAGAAGTCCAAGAAGCATTGCACAATCTGTGAAGTCTGAGAACATTTCTTTTTTATTTTGAGGGATCAAGATCTGGATAAAAACATTTGAACTATAACCGTAACATTTGTAATGTTTAATATTGATGGATCTATCGTCTACGTAGCGTATATAAAGCAAAACCCGATTCCACGAAAAAATATAAATTAAAATTAATTATAAAATAATAAAATGCGAATGGGCCATAACTGCCAGTTAGCAACGAACCGACAGTGTTGTCTTGCAAAACATTGCCGGTTATCAATAAACCAATAGTGTTGTCTTCCAAAACATTGCCGGCTTGAGCCATGAACCGACAGTGTTGTCTTACTCAACACTACCGGTTTGAACCATCAACCGACAGTGTTGGCTAGCTCAACACTGCCGGCTTGAACCATGAACCGACGGTATAGGCTTGCTCAACACTGTTGGCTTGAGCCAAGAACGACACTCTTGAAGCAACCATCACTGTCGGTTAGGACTACAAACCGGTAGTGTTGTTCAACTAGACACTATCGAGTGGAGCCAGAAATCAACACCATTTCCTGTAGATCAGTGTCAGTTTTTAAGAACCGACAGTGATGTCAACCCTCCATCACTGTCGGTATGCCACTGTCGGTTTAAAATCCGACAGTGAAGGGGGTTTTTGAACCGACAGTGATGTTTAGATCTGAGTAGTGTACGAAGGACTATGTGACCTTGATAGATTATCAAGTGAACTTTGAGTGTTAGCTTTGAGTGCTACCGGTGTTCCTGGTTTGGTTTCTTGAGTTGGAAACTTGAAAACTTGTTACTCTCATAGATTGCTTTTTAGAAGAACTTAGGAGCCAAGTGTTTAGAGGGTTTTGGATGTGCATAGCAATTTTTTTAATTTTAACCCTTTTTTTAATATAATTTTAAATCTAACACTGACGGGTTTTTTTAAACTAACACTTTTGGCCGCGCCTATTGCCCTAGCACGACCAAATGCCTGTGTCGCGCCATGCATGGTGGCATGGCAGAGGGCTGATGTGGCATGGGCTGACCTGGGGGACTGATGACGTGGCAGGTCCTGCCACGCCACCGACCCTGGCGCGGCAGTGCCACACCACGTTGCGTGGCATGGCTGGACCAAATATACCGCACGAGTAGCCACACCACCTGGCCATTGTGCCTGCCGCTGGCCTGGGCTACCTAGATGGTAGAATCAAAACGCGTTGTGCCCGTATTTTGTTGAGTTTTTTTCATGGCCGAATAGAGAATTTGATAAGCCAATGATTAGTTTTTCGTCTTTCATAATACGGTTATGCACCATTTTAACTAATCAATTATGAAAAATTACCACCGACGTCCAGATACGCCGGGACTGCCGGTTCCCGAACGCAGGGTACTTAATCTCGCCGGCAGTGCTGCCGCGACTCAAAGAAACGAATAAGAAGCAAGTTGACAAGCTATCACATAACATATTCATTGTTTTGACATAAGTTTGAGATAACATAATCAAATAACCCCGCAAGTTTTGGATGCCAATATTCGTTTGACCTAACAAACTAAGACCCTAGAGTATAAGGATCCCTCGGACGCCTCTGTCTCTTTGGATTTGTTGGCAACACATTGGGAGTGTAGCCAACGTCGGTATGGTCATGTCAACGGTGCGTACGGCTCATACCCTGTAGGTATATGATATGCTCGATTACTTATAATTCTTTATGATCGTTAGTTCATGGAGCCTACGTATTTAAATAAACTATCTTTGATAGTACCTATGAGGCTCCACCTAGCTGAGACATGCCGATCTCGTGCTGTGGCCATTCGTCCCACTGGACATGCTGTCCGTGGAAGCTCGGGGGTTCGTCGTCGTCGTCATCGTCCTCCTCCTCGTCCTCGATTGCAGGGTCCTTCCTAGCACTATGATGTGGTGGTGTACGCACCGCAGAAGTGGCACCCTGCGTCATCGGCTGAGAAGAGCTGGCTGGTGTCCTCAAAGAGGCTGAAGACATGCCACCTGACCACGTGGGGAGTGGTGGTTCCTCATAAGGAGTGTCCATGCAGCTCAACTTCTGAGCTAGCTTCCTACAGCTCTTCTTCACCTTCTGCATAAATAGACGTTAAAGTTAGTTTATTATCCAAACACATATACACTAAAGAAATATTTTCAAAACGGGTAGGTTTATGTTTACCTCCACAAAAGCCACGAGAATGCCTGGCCCCTACCCTCTAGACTCGTGAAGCCGAAACGTTGCTTCGTTGGATAGCCTTGACAATTGTGTCACCTAGGTATAGAAACGCGGTTGGACAGTTTTAGTACACATACTTAATACTAAAAGGATAACAAATTATACCATTCAAGTATCTTACCACGTATCTTTGAAGCGGGGCTCTCTGTAGCTGTGTCTTCCCTAGTGGTAACGTCGTACATAGCTTCGATGACATCTTCCTCCAAGTCCTCGTTAATCACCACGTCAGTGTATGGGGGCTTGATATGTGTCCTCGTGGACCTATGAAGCCACCGCAGGTACTCGTCGAAGGTGTGCTGGTCGTGTGGAGGACCGTAAGGACCGCATGTGGTACCCTGGTCTACCACAAATGGATGTACGAGCTGTGTGTCACGCGCCAATCCTTGGTCTTGTACCTCTTCCTGCGGTCAAACCTGCAACAAAACGATGTTAGTTGTACCAAACACACCTCTGAATTGTAGCATTGTTATTAATCGATAACGCACCCGTGCAATGCTTGATTGGTGGAGTAAAGCGATGGTGGGCAGCCTATCATTCTTCCAAACTGTCTGTAGACCTGGATGGGCAAGTGAATCTCGACCACATGGAAGAAAATAAGAGGGATGTCGCAGCGATACTCGTGTGACTCATCCCTAGTGATAGGACTCAGATAGCCCTGGAGCTTCGAAGAATCCTAAGGACACCAAAACACCTGAAATTTCGTAATTGTATTAGGTTGTGATATAGTATACATCGAAGAAGACACTGCTACGATAATATAGAGAGCGTAACCTGGTGCTATGTTAGGACATCGAGACCATCTGTATACTCCCTGTACTTGCGCCACGCATTCCCTCTAACTAATTGTGCTTCCGTCCAGATATACAGAGCTGTAGGGAGTGTATCATGCCCGTTCCATCGCTGCATTGAACACGATAATGAATTAGCAACAAATAATCTCATCATATCTAACTGCCTGGAAGAATATAATGAACCGAAGTACTTACCGGTAAACCATTATTAAGGGGCCTCCCAACGGGCAATTATTCCCAACACCAAACCTAGAGTAGGTAGGAGCAACCCCCAAGGTTCGCATGTCCTTAGGTGCGACGGTAGGCAATGCATAGATATCGATACGTCCATGCCAGGACTACGCTGCCCCAGCTGTACCCCGCTATGTTCTCCCACAGCTGGCGAAGTATGTCAAGGAAGATCTAGCTGATGGTGTTGCCCGATGCGTCTGGGAAGAGGAAAGCACCAAGAAAGTGCCAGAGCCACACTCGAGCGAACCTGTCGATCTGTGCCTCCTTAGCTTGTGGGTCCAAGTACTCAAAGCGCTCTGTGATCCAGGATGACAAAACACCAGAACTTTTTTGTAATTGATCAAAGAAAATGAGACCTGATGCCAGCTGTAAAGCAATGCAAGTATTAAATAGGCTTGAATTACTCACTTATTTTTCTTGGAAGCATCATCGTCCGGATCCACCAGCTCCCTCCAGTGATCGTTGTCAACTATCCCTGTCACTGGAAGTCCTCCCAACCGAAGGCCTAAAATAGCCTTCATGTCCTATAACGTCAAGGTCATCTCACCACAAGGTAGGTGGAACGTGTGGGTCTCAGGCCTCCACCTATTATAATAATAGAACGACTGTTAGTTGCCTCTAATTTTTTACAAGAAAGTTTACGTACAAAGAATGCACTCGCACATGTCTACAACTGCAGTAAGTAGTGCTGGGTCAAGGGGCGGAAGACCGTGGTTGACAACACGGACAACCTCGAGGAAGCTGGCACGCCGTATGTACGGCGTATAACGCTCGTTCCACTGATGCGCCCTGGTGTGAGTGCGGGGCCTCAAAGGAGGCAAGGACACCTTTGCGTCGTTGTCACTCAAGATGTGTGCTCGGTGCTGGTCGTCGTACTTCACCTCAAGAATGGGGTACAACGGATGTTGCATGGGAGAGGCCATTCTATTATAAATTGATAAACAAAGCGTTAGAGTATTCAAATTAACAAAATTCAAGTTAACATTAGTAAGTTCACAAACAAATTCACTAACCTAACTAGCCTAAATCCCTAAACCAAAAATCCTAACTATACTAGATAATAAATACATAATCAATCCATATAAAACTTTGGTTCTAAAATTACAAGTAATCTCTCCGTCTCAAAATAAATACACATCTTGCTTCTCGAGTAGTCAAATATGTTTAAGTTTGATCAAAACTAAAAAAACGGTATCAATATTTATATCTCCTAATAAGTTTATTACGAAAGTATACTCCATGCTTAATGTAATAGTACCTATTATGTATCATAAATATTAGTACGCTATTATATAAATTTGGTCAAATTTTTAAAAAAATTAACTTCAGGAAGCGAGATGCGCATTTATTTAGGACGGAAGGGGTACTTCCTCCGTCACATAACAATAGTCGTTCTAAGATATCGCAAAGACACTAATACTCAATGAAAATAGCATCGATGCCCCTACGTGCTCCTAGAAATGCTAGCACTAGCAGACCATCATCAACTCTTTTGCTTCTGCGTTGGCCGCTCGAGCATTGCGAGGGCACGTGGGGGTACTGTAGGGATACAAAAAATACTAACTATACTAGATAATAATAAAAAATATAAAATCAAGAGGGAGGTACCTTAGGAGCGGGCGGCCTTGACGCGCCGGCGTTCGTGGCGCAGCCGGCTAGGGCGCTGCGCGGCGGCGTGGGCGAGCGGCCGCAGGCAGGGCGCTAGCGGCGGGGCGCGTGCGGCTGGCGGCGGCGTTCGGGCGGGCGGGCAGGGCAGGGGTGCGGGCGGGCTCGCATGCGGTATATATCTGATCCAGCCGCGCCACGAATCAGGGCACGGCACTGCCGCGCCAAGGTCGGTGGCGCGGCAGGACCCGCCACGTCATCGCCCCCCCCCAGCCGGTCCACGCCACGTCAGCCCTGTGCCGCGCCACCATGCATGGCGCGGCACAGGCATTTGGCCGCGACAGAGCAATAGGCGCGGCCAAAAGTGTTAGTTTTTAATAAAAAACTGACAACGATAGATTTAAAATTATATTAAAAAAAGGTTAAAATTAAAAAAAAGGTGACGAAGGCACTGATAGAGCTGGCTAGTGATAGAGGTGAGTGTCTTGGTCTTAAGAATTCAGGACCATGCTTAGGTCTCGTTTAGATGCGAAAATTTTTGGCTTTTGGCTACTGTAGCATTTTCGTTTGTATTTGGTAAAAATTGTCCAATTATGGACTATTTAGGCTTAAAAGATTCGTCTCGCTAATTACGGACAAACTGTGCAATTAGTTATTCTTTTTACCTACATTTAATGCTTCATACATGTGCCGCAAGATTTAATGTGACGGAAAATCTTGAAAAATTTTAGATTTTGGTGGCATCTAAACGGGGCCTTACTGGAAGTGGCACTGACGATACAGCTGGCCAGTCAAAAAGTCACTCTGCGTGGTCCTGAATGCGCTGGCGGGCTGCTGACCGTTGGCGTTGATTGATTGATGAGGAACGCAAGCGCGCTAGCTAGTGTGATGTTTTGCAACATGTGCTGATGCTGTGGGGCTGTGCTCGCGCGCTCGCTGTTTTCCACTAACCCGTGGGCTGGAGGCTCGATCAAAACAACAACCACACCTGCATGCTATGCAACTGAAGGCGCCAGGCAACAGCAACCGGTCCCGGTCGAGTTGGCCGAAATCGATCGCTTTCCATGTCGTCGTCGTCTGGTGTGGTCTCTGGTCTCTGGTCTCTGGTCTCTACTCCCTAGTCCCTATACTAGGAGTAGGAGGGATTTTCCACGTCTCTAAGGCCATGTTTAGATCGCTGTTATGAATCAGTATTTGGCACCGTAGCACTTTCGTTTGTATTTGATAATTATTGTCCAATCATGGTCTAACTAGGCTTAAAAGATTCGTCTCGTAATTTACAATCAAACTGTATAATTAGTTATTTTTTTTATCTATATTTAATACTTCATGCATGTGTCTAAAGATTTGATGTGATAGAGAGAGTGAAAAAACTTAGAATCTAAATAAGGCCTAAGAAGAAAGAAGCTGCAGAGCTGCTGCTTTGACCACGTTGGAGTCGGATGTCAGCAGACAAAGCAAGGTCGACTCCTGCAATCCGGTTTGGTGACGAATTCAGCGTGCGGGCCGATGGAGAAACCGCGCAAACCCGCCGCCGCGATATCCGTGCGGATCCAAGCAACAACGGCATTGCCGACGAAATGAAAATGCTTTGGAGCCAAAGCAACGGCATTGCCGGTTCCGGCTGGTCGTAACAGTGCAACGCAACGCCCGGCAGGATGGAGCAGCGGATGCCTGCCTGCCGTAGCCTGCACCTGATTCAGACCGCCGGCCAGGTCGTTGGGTCGGCGCGAACCAGCGTCGAGTGCAGCGTACGAAACTGAGTCCGATCCGTCTACTTGGCATCGCTCCACATGGCAATGGCATGGTGCTCTGCTCCGCTCCTCCCTGCGCGCGTCCGCCGCGCTTGCACGGGTCCACGCCACCATCCACCATCCATGCCTGGATCTGATGGGAATATCCGTTTGCCAGGGTCAGCCGCCCATTGGATCTCCCCTCTATCTACCCTGTCCTAACATTTCTGTGCTAGATAGATCACACCGGCAGATTCGATGATTCAGACTCCAGAAGAATTGAATAATCACCGGATCCGGACGGAACACAGCGCGCCGATCGACCGGCCGGCCGGCTTTATCAGAGTATCAGTGACGCTACCTACGCCGCGTCCGGCCGGCGCGCTGTCCACCCGGGGAAACGACCATTATTCCAAACCAAGCAACACAGAAACCGCGGGACGAAGTTTCGCTACTAGTAACTGCAGAATTGTATGTATTCCACATGCATGGAATGTGGGATCCATCCATCCAACTCAGGCCTTGTTTAGATGCCACCAAAATTCCAAGTTTTTTCACTCTCTCTCCATCACATCAATTTTTAGCCGCTTGCATGGAGTATTAAATGTAGGTAAAAAAAATAACTAATTACACAGTTTAGTTGGAAATCACGAAATGAATCTTTTGAGCCTAGTTGGTCCACGATTGGACAATATTTGTCAAATAAGACGAAAGTGGTACTATTCATCGGGTTGAAAATTTTTCAGCATCTAAACGAGGCCTCACTCATTCACCTGCAAGTTAGATCGTTCACGGGACACGTAGGCGTGTGTTGCTGCAAATTCCACTATAAATCGCAGCTACCATACCTCCTTCGATTCTCATGCAGCCAACACAGAGTGCAGACACATTCGTAGTGTAGTGTCGGAACTTGGAAGGCAGAAGCAGAAACCGTAGCCGTACCTTTGCAGTAGAACAAAGCAATGACGGGTCCGATGGAGATTCCGGTGATCGATCTCGGCGTCCTCAACGCCGGCGAGGAGGAGAGGTCGCGGACCTTGGCGGAGCTCCACGACGCCTGCAAGGACTGGGGCTTCTTCTGGGTAATTATATTAAGCAACACCGAATGATACATAGCTATTGGCAAGTTCTCTTTTTATATGCGTTCTCATCATCAATCATCATGCGTCGCCGCCGCGCCGCTCGCATGCAGGTGGAGAACCACGGCGTGGACGCGCCGCTGATGGACGAGGTCAAGCGCTTCGTCTACGGCCACTACGAGGAGCACCTCGAGGCCAAGTTCTACGCTTCCAACCTCGCCAAGAGCCTCGACACCGACGATGGCCGCCCCGAAGCCGAGGCTGAGGAGCCCTCCGACAAGGTGGACTGGGAGTCCACCTACTTCATCCAACACCGCCCCAAGACCAACGTCGCCAACTTCCCGGAGATCACGCCGCCGTGCAGGGAGACGCTGGACGCGTACATCGCCCAGATGGTGTCTCTCGCCGAGCGCCTGGGCGAGTGCATGAGCCTGAACCTGGGCCTCCCGGCCCGCTACGTCGCCGACACCTTCGCGCCGCCGTTCGTGGGCACCAAGTTCGCCATGTACCCGTCGTGCCCGCGCCCGGAGCGGGTGTGGGGCCTGCGCGCGCACACCGACGCCGGCGGCATCATCCTGCTCCTCCAGGACGACGTCGTGGGCGGGCTCGAGTTCCTCAGGGGCGGCACCCACTGGGTCCCCGTGGGACCCACCAGGGGCGGGAGGCTCTTCGTCAACATCGGGGACCAGATCGAGGTGCTCAGCGGCGGCGCCTACCGGAGCATCGTGCACCGCGTCGCGGCCGGGGACCAGGGCCGCCGCCTGTCCGTCGCCACGTTCTACAACCCCGGGCCCGACGCCGTGGTGGCGCCGGCGGCCAGGGAGGGCGCCGCGGCGGCGGCGTACCCCGGCCCCTACAAGTTCGGGGACTACCTCGAGTACTACCAGGGCACCAAGTTCGGCGATAAGGACGCCAGGTTCCAGGCCGTCAAGAAGCTGCTCGGTTAAGCGATCATCGAGCAGCTGCCAGCAGGCAGCTAGCTTAGTTCGTGGATTATGCATTGCGTTTCAGTTTCGAGCTTGCTTGTTGTTGATCCATTGTCTGCGTAGTATGCACTGGGATTATCGCGTGTTTAAATTTAGCAAATCTTTACGTAGTCATTACTGGTACTACGTATTCAGCTGTGGTTGAGGTTGAATATACAATGTTGCAGCTTAAGGGCGCATCCCGTTTGGTGGACTTGCACATGCCATTCGACGATCCGCTTTGTTCAGCCAACGTCACAAATCACTAGCACAGTGTGATGTGCCTCGATGGTGATACGTCTATAGTCAACAGTCAACGTCACAAAATCACTAGCAAATCTAGGAAAACACACATTAATGGCAAGTTGGCAACGGTGTCCATTAGACGCGAATCTCCTGCTTACCTAGATCGGTAATGCTGGAAGCGGGCGCCCCGCCTGATCGTCCCAGGCAAATTTAACCTAGAATCGAAAACCGAACCAAAAGAACCGGAACCGAAAAATTCGGTTGCTTATTCGGTTTCTGACATTGAAGAACCGAAATAACCGAAGAAAATTCGATTCCTACTCTCGGTTAACCAAATTAACCGAAAGAATCGAATTACTTGAATTATACTTCACTTACTTGTATTTGTAAGATTATGTTTGGTTTATGTGTAGTGTTTTATATTTGAACTGCTATATATTTGTGTTACTGTATTGCTATTGTTTTTTTATGCATTATTATTATGAAAAATGAACATAGTGTTGCATAAATTTGTCTTACAACAGGTATATTTATTGTTGTCCTGAGGTCTTTTGAAAAAATTCGGTTAGTTCGGTTAGAATCGGAACCGAACCGAAATAACCGAGAACCGAAATGCTCGGTTCCTAAAAATTTTTGGAACCGATCGGTTCCCATTTTCCAGGAACCGAATTTCATCAATAACCGAGAGAACTGAACCGAAACCGAACCGATAACCGAACGCCCACCCTTACCGCCTAGACGGCCGGGCGCATCATTAGTGGGCCGTGTGTAAGGTCGAGATGGCGGACTAGAGGAGGGTGAATAGTCCTTTCTAAAAATAACCGCGTTGGCTAACTGAAACAAGTGTGGAATTAAAACTATCGGTCTAGCCAAGACTACACCCCTCTATTTATGTTCTCTAGCACCTTCCAAAGATACTAATTAAGCAACAAAGGTGCCGGGCTAGCTAGAGCTCACCTAACCAATTCTAGGAGCAAAGTCACACAAACATATGCCACTAGTACTTTAAGCAACAAGGGAGCTCCTACACATGCTAGTAAGCAAAAGCACAAAGCCACCTAATGCTCACTAACAATGCTCAATAACAAGGCAACCAATGCCAAATTAGAGAGCGCAATTACTTAGCTACACAAACTAAGCAATGCGACTAACAAAGTTACACAAACCAAATTAGCCACGCAAGAGAGCTACTTCTATGCTACACAAGCAAGAAGATAACTAGTAAGCTACACAAGCTAACTAATTACAAGAACATCTACACAAGCACAATGTATATGAAAGTAATTACAAGCTTGTGTAACAAGGATGCAAACCAACGGGAAGAACAAGGTTGACACGGTGATTTTTCTCCCGAGGTTCACGTGTTTGCCAACACGCTACGTCCCCGTTGTGTCGACTGCTCACTTGGTGGTTCGACGGCTAATTGGCATCACCCGTCAAGCCCGCACGTCGGGCACTGCAAGAACCCACCCCGAAAGTGAGGGTAGCTCAATGACACACTCAACTAGAGTTGCTCTTCGCGGCTCCCGTGGGACGAGCACAATGCCCCTCACAAAGCTCTTCTCCGGAGTACCGCACAAGCTCTTGCGGGCTTCAATAGAGACCAACACCAAGTCGTCTAGGAGGTGGCAACCTCCAAGAGTAATAAGCACCACCGGCTTGCAACTCGATCACGTAGTGCCACTCGATGCAACCTCATGATGCAATCGCACTAGAATTGCTCTCTCACACAATCGAATGATCACTATCAAGTATATGTGAGATGGAGGGCTTCCAAGCACTACTACACAAGCCACCAAGGCTCTAGTGTGCTCAACTACCGGCCCAAGGCCGACCATGACTTCTATTTATAACCCCACAAACAAATAGAGCCGTTACCCCTTCACTGGGCAAAAGTCGGGACGACCGGACGCTCCGGTCCGATCGACCGAACGCTGGACCTCAGTATCCGGTCGTGCGATGCACGTCACATGTCCCCTTCTTCAAACGTTGTTCATCTGATCTCAACGGTCATCTAACGACCGAACTCTCCAGCTTGAACTAACCGGACGCAGCAACCCCAGCGTCCGATCGTTTCCAGTAAGGTACCAGACATGACCGGATGCGTCCGGTCGATCGTGATCGAACGCAACACCAGCGTCCGGTCACTCTCAGCTACTCTGCTCTGCCTGCGTCATCACATGTCACCTTGATCGGACGCATACGGCCAGCGTCCGGTCACTTCCAGTGCCAGCGTCCGGTCGATGACCGATGCCTGCACGCTGTCTACCATCACTGACCGGACGATGAAACCCAGCGTCCGGTCACCACGTGACCAGCATCCGGTGCACTCTATGAGACCCTATATTTTCTGTCTAGTGCACCGATGGCACCGTCGGACTGTCCGCACTCTACGGGCGAACACTCCACCGGTGGAGTTTCAAACCCTTCTCACCTCTATTCCATCGCCGAGTTGATTCACATCAACTCTAACTTCATCTCCTTTATAAATGTGCCAACACCACCAAGTATACACCACCATGTGTATGTGTGTTAGCATTTTCACAATCATTTCCCAAAGGATTAGCCACTCAACTTGCCACGCCACTCAATTCTAGCGACGATGCAAAGTTAGATCACTCGAGTGGCACTATATGACCGATATGCAAACAAGTTTGCCCCTCTTGATAGTACGGCCATCTATCCTAAACCCGGTCATAAACTTCTCTACACACCTATGACCGGTGAAATAAAATGCCCTAGGTTATACCTTTGCCTTGCGCATTCCATTCCATCTCCTCCAATGTTGATGCAACACATGCACCAACATGATCAACAATGATATGATCCACTTCATATCATCACGTGATCATATTGGTTCATCGATCTTGACTTCACTTCCTTTTCACCGTTGCCTTCGTCCATCGGTGCCAAGTCTTGCTCAAGCTTCACCGCCACGCGGTCCATCGCTCCAAAGCCTCCGACTTGCCCTTCACGCTTGCAACCGGTCCATCAAGCCAAGTCTTGTCTTGATCTTCTCCACATTGATCACATGACTCAATGTCATGTCTCATGTGCAATGAGCTCCTTCATCATCACATGTGTGAGCTTTGCAACATCTCTAAGCCATTTTCACCTTCATGGCATATGTTGCTCACACATATGTACATGTGGACTAATCACCTGTGATAGAACCACCCAATTTATACAAGATCAAGTATGGTTGTCCCCGCTAACATGTTGACACACCCATACTTTCACTCATATAAACCCGGTAGTCCGCTGAGTGTCCCAAAAGACCTCGGTAAATCAACATCACAACCAAGATCGCATGATTAAGCAAATACACATCACATACACAGGGTTATAGTGGAAATAATATTACAAATGGGTTCACAAATAATAGTACAAGTTTGGGCTTCAAAACCATTTAGTGAAAACAACATAGCTTTCAAATGAATACGTTAATATAAGTTTCAAATATATTGCTAGCATAAGTGACATTATCTGACAAAAGCATATAGATGAGAAGTAAGTATAGAATCATCGAGCCCACTGGCGGTTAGCCACCATCATCAACAGGTTGAGAACATCACCTGCAACAAGGTGGGATAAATTCTGATTACTCGAATGTACTCAGCCAGACTTACCCGTCTTAAACCAAAATAAAGCGACACCAAAGATTATGCAAGGCTTTCTTTAGTGGGCTAGCTGACTCATTTGCGAAAAGCATAAGCTATCATGAAGAAACCATTTTAAGTACTTTGCATCATCTTTATTATGACCTATCCATCTAGGTAAGCACCTGTACTATAGGAATCACTTGATTAACCAATAGCATCCAGTTACCAATTTAGATTTAGCATATCCCATACCATCTAGATAACCATCATTGTTCCATAATAATTACTATGATGCCGTAACTCGAGTCAAGTGCTCACTATCTAGGAGCGATGGCGATTCAAATCGATTCCTAACTAGCTTGTGATTTATTCCTTACACAAACCTCACTCACCCGCTAAAGTGAGGTATCGGTCACCGAGTCAACTATCTAGGAATCTCGAGTTTGCTAGAAACCACATGTACCCGGGGGCTGACCGACTGCCATTTGGTCTTATCATCACGCCCCCGTGTCCTACCACACCTGCTCCGGTACAGTGCGCTGCAGGCAATCTACTCGGCCCGAATAATCTCCTAGCTTCATGGTCGAATGGTACTTTCTTCGGCCAGCTAAATGTAAGGCATGCGTTCAACATGACAAGAGGGATGAGCAACGGTCGGTCCTTAATCGATACAGACGAAAATTAACAGCATCCCAGAACCCTGTCTGGTTGCCTCCAACTTTTTCCGTCCGGTCTCCAATTATCCATCACACATGGTTAATTCTAGGATATCATTCTTTCCATAGCTAAACTCTTCCAGTAACCACCTATAATGTAGGTGACCAGATATCACCAATCGGTACCGGTCTAAGCAAGGCTAAGCAGTTATTCGATCCTGACCTAACAGGGTAACAAGGTAGTAAGGTAGGCAAGGATAGTAATAAATGCATCAACGGTTTCAATCAACTCCTACAACTTAATGCAACAATATATAAACTCATATATATAGAAAGAATTGCTTTTATAAAGTAGGAGACCTAGAATGCTCCGGGGCTTGCTTGAGATCCGACACAAGTCAGTTTAGTTAGCTTGCACCGTCTTGATGACATCTCCGGTCCAAGCACTTGCTTAGTCCTTCCATCTTCGGGATAGATCCACCAAACCAAATCTTCGAGTTCGGCTCCACATCACATCCTTCATGTGATTCGTCTAGCGTACCTAAATGAGATGCAAGATGCATGTGTATAAATGTGATGAATGGTAACACAAGATGCATCACCTAAGCATTCAAGACAAACACAAGATTATGCAAGACATAGACACCAATAGCTATTTAACTAACATCACACCGCTAACTATAGAGAGCAAGCACATCAAGCATGGCACAAGTTTCCCAAGATCTCAGGTGCTCTAACTCAGTCATCATTCAAGGCATAAGTCACACTTAACAATATACAAGCAAACACTATAATTGGAATTTGCCAATTTCTGGACATGCAAACAACAGCTATAAGATTTAGCTATAACTGGAGTTACACAAATCCAAATGACTTGCAAGAAGACATTATGGAAAGCTTATGAAATTATCTACATTTCATCTATAATCATGATAGCATGATTCACAAGTTAAGTAGGTCGAAATTATACATTTACCAAAACTGATCTAAACAAGACAGAGAGCAATCAATTGTATAACCCAACTTTAAACAACTGTAACTCTTAAACTACTTGACTAAATGACACCAAATTTTAACAGCACCTAGATACATGAATAATCTACGACTTTTGTATAAACAAGTTTCACAAAAAAGCACATTATCATGAAGAACCTAGCTAAGTTCCCAGATCTGTCCATAAACCACATTTGCAAGAAAATAAATATTAAATTATGTTGCAAACACATAATTAGGCAAAACCAACTTAACCAACATGTCACACATGACTAAAGAACACCAGAAAACCTAGTGTCCATGACCAAATAAATTCTTTTAATGCATTTCTTAATTTATTTTAGATAACAAGGTGACTTAATGAACATATACCAAAAGTATACAATAAATTCTACAAAAATTACAGTGGCTCACATATCCTATCAATAGTCTACTGTACAAATTTCACTCCATTTGAATATGTATAGCAACCTCTATGAAAAAGACAAGTTGCTAAAGCAAGAAATCATGTGAGAGCAAGATAAACCAATAACTCACTCATACTTCACCCAATACTCATGAAATTTTTACCACACATCAACTATCACATGAGTAGCATGCCACAAAAATTTCAATTCATTTGGAGCCCTAGATCTATAGTTATGGAAAATAACAAATTCAACTAGCATTACAACCTTACTGCACAAATCTATTTTTATCGCAAACTATTTAAACTAAAACATGCCATATTATAGATCCACTGCATAGACAATTTCACAAGGATTCCAAAAAGTCCTCATTTACTATTTTATGAATTTTCTACGATTTACTATGAATTTCCAAAGTTCCTGCAAAACAATTACAAACCAGTCCTTATGGCACTATTCACATGAGTCACAGTTTCTGCAGAAAGGCCCCTACTCTTCTTCGAATTGCTGTACGAGGTCCCTGATGCGAATTTGAACAGAGGACACCGGGGAATCGGCCGATGGCGGCCGGAGAAGGGCCGCCGGCGGTGGGGGAAAGGTAGGGAAGCACCAGGAGGTTGGTGCACACTCGTAGGTGGCCGCAGCTTGCTCCGCGGAGGCCCGACGCGGCCTGGCCACGCACGCCGGTGGCCGGGGCGACGGTGGGAGGCGGCACCAGCGCTGTGGGGCATGGCATGGCTGACGGGGGAGTGTAGGAGGGGCGGCATGAGGCGAGGGAGGTGGTGCTGCGGTCTATTCGGGCGGAGGGAGGCTGGAGATGAAGGAACAACGGCGGCCATAGAGCTGGCATGATCGGCCATGGCGATGGCGCCTGCACACTGCGTGGCGAGAGCGAAAGAAGGCAGGCAGGAGGCGAATGGAGAGTGGCGAGTGATCAGAGGAGGCTCGAGCATCCGCATTTGGGGTGCAGGGGGCCGGGCTGCGCGTGGCGATGGAGAGGGCGCGCGGCGTCCATGCAAGAAGGCCACACGACATATCGTTGAACACGTGGTGCGCGTAGAAGTGGGCAGAGCGGGCGTCAGTTCTGGCTGGCTACAGGCCAAATTAGTTACTAGGCCTAAAACAAAGTTTGAAACCCGCGAACTAGTCTTCATTTTTCATTTAGAGACCAAGGTCATTTGAGCTCTTCAACAGCGGGTAATTAAGCCACAAACTGCTAGTGTCAGCGTATTGACAGCAACAAGCAAACATTCAAATTGATGGTGAAAATGAGGTCAAACTGGTGCCATCTTTTTACATGCTCTTCTCCATGAACTTAGCTCCAACTTCCATTTTCGGGTCAAGTCAAGTTGCTTAACGAAATTTGGAGAACGCAAGACGTCAATGCCGATGTCGATGAATTTCTAGACTTAGAATATTTCTAAGTCCTAAAATCAGCAGGAAATTCGATCTTGTGACCTTGATTTGACTTACTTCCAAGATGATCTAGCTCTTTGTCCAAAAACAAAGTTTGTTCTACATGATATGGACTACAACTTTCATTTAATGTCTAACCTAAAAACTGGTATAGATCCTACTGTTCTACTTTGACCAAAGTAGGATCATGATGAAGCTTAAATTATCCTTTTTGATTCATTGGAGCATTTTCTCGGCATTTGCCTAACATGAACCTTTTATGACTTTTGTTGTAGAGTTCATCTAGAGTCATTTGGGCATGGTTGCAAGATTTGGTTGACGATCGAGAATTCCCTTCACTTTATAAAATAATTCAAGCAAGGACATAACTCGTCATTTCATGTGACTTCTTGATTCCAAACTTCACGAAACTTTTCCATGGACCAATATAGATGGGTATTGATGTGAGACTCATGAAGATATTCCAATAACACCACCCAAGCATATATCTTGAAAAGGGCCTATATGTAAAGCAAGGGTGCAATATCCAAGTTTAGGTTGGGGCTCATTTCCATAGGTTTGACCTTGACATTTTCATCATCACTTAATATGTCATGTTTGAGCTCAAACCCATTGCTTAACTGGTGGCAAACACCTGGGGTGTTACATCACCTGTGTATCTCACATAAACATAATTAGTCCACCTAAGTTGTCACTCAATTACCAAAACCACATAAGGACTTTTCAATCTCCCCCTTTTTGGTAATTGATGACAACTCTACAAAGATATGGAAATTAAGCTCTTTTGGATTCATGTTGCTTGCCCAAGCAATTTTACTATGTGAAAATGATTTTGGACAAGTACCACAAACCTGAGATGGTAGTATTAGCTCCCCCTACATATGTGCTAGAGTGTTTATTTTAAAGCTCGCACATATGCATAGATTGAAATTGTGGGAGAGTAATTACTACCAAATGATGCTAAGGTGTATAGAGTAAACCTTTGAAGTGTGATACCAATCGGAGTTGCACCTTTAAGTTCATCCTTAGCACCATGGTTAGCTAGATATCACTTGGAAATAAAATCACTAGATACCTTGTGAGATCAACATTAAAAGCAAGGTACTAGCATTACTTGAAGAACATACCAAGTGTCTAGCTATCATCCTATGCATGCTAGTTTTCATTTCATCAAACAAATTCTATAACGCAAGCATGCATATTGAATTTAAAAACTTATGCAATGTAATCAAGCACATGAATGTGCACATATCAAATGCAATCAATCAAAGTTTATGAGCTTCCTCTCCCTACTTGTGTGCTTCTCTTTGATCCATCTCTTTTCTTCAATGTTGCTCCCTCTTTGTCCATGTCCATGTCCAACCTCTACTTCTTTGAGCTTTTATATCTTATCTCTCCCTCTTGTATAATCTCAATTTCAAAGCATCTCAAAGTTTTCATCTCTTTGTACAATATCTCCCCCTTTGTCATCAATTTCCATAAAAGGTGAGCTTCTCATTGATGCAAAGGTATACGTTTGGGGTAGATGGTGGAGGCTTGAATCTTGCATTTTTATGGACATCACTTGATTGTTGGAATGACATCACTTGTAGATACCACTTGTATCTTGTGTAAGGCTTCTTGAGATACCACACATAGGATCTTTGATCTTGATACCAATTTGTGTGACATCTCCCCATATGTGATAGCATGGGTCATCCATTTGATACACTTGAGCTCTTGTAGGTGAGGGATGCATTCTTCATTTGATGATCACTTAAAGTTGAGGATCACTTGTGGAACCATTTTCTTGCATGATTGATATTATGTGTAGATGTGATATCACTTGAAAGAATCTTCTAGTATGGAACCACTTGTTGGATTTTTCAATAAAAACCATTTCTTGAACATTTGCTATCTTCATGAGTACCACTTATAGGATATCACTTGTGAGTTGATCTAGACATCATTTGTAGATTCTTGATAAAATACTTGAGTCTAGATACCATTTGAAACAAACAAACTAGATATCCATTTACATTGTTGTCTTGTGCTTGTACTCTTATCACTATCATGAGCTTCTATGATTGACTTTAACTAAATTGATTTGCCTAAGCTTCCAAGTCCGGTTTGAACCAATGATAAGCTTCTTCACACCTCTTGCAAGGGTTATCTTGCCAATGTTGTACTTGTCACTTGTTAGCAATCCAAATTGAGTCAAGTACTTGTGTTCACTAGCTCATGAACAAATTCATGTACTAACCACTAGATTAAGTAATCATTCAAACAATAGTGGTAGGCTATGAATTTAAGCATTTCATTTGTTATGCATGATCCTATGAAGCATGTACTATATGCACTAACCGCATACTAGTAAGGGATAAAATGATCATGCACATTACAATGATACCTTTGCTATATTGGAGTAGAGGATAGTCATATAGATCCCAATTCATTACTCCAATAGCAATATGAAGTCCAATTATAAGCTTGGTGAAGACCAATAGATACCATGTTGAATTTCATTCTTCACCCATATGAAATGAATACCACTTATGATCAAGTGCACTTTCTTGTTGTGGTTGGCTTACTTTATCTTTTGATCTTTGCTTGCATGAGAGCATCAATTTGAGAATACCACTTGAAATATCATGACTAGCTCTCTTTTGGGTGTTGCTTGCTTTTCTTGATCAACCCTTTTAATTACTTCAACTAAGCATCTCAAATGTTCCTCGGATCACCACTTCTATGTTAGCCTTCTAAGTACCACACTTGGTTCACGTACACATAGGTGGCAAGCCCCTACACTAGGGAGAAGTTACCTCTCTCCAAGAATCATTCTTGATACTCACTTGAAATGACTTGATTGATTGATCCAAGTGATAGACTTAACTTGGTGAGTAACGTTGATTCCTTCTTTAAGTCCTTTTCTTTTTTCTTGTTTAAGTCATTTTCTTTCTACCAAATGATTTCCAATAGTCACTAGAACTTAAACTTAAACTTCATCTTGAGTTTGATCTTGATCTTTCAATTTGAGTACCGAATGTGTGCAAAGTACACTCCACAATCAAATAGCCTTATACTCTTTTCTTGTCATGCTTCTAGATCATCTCAAAACCAAACTTAGGTACCTCAAACACTTGTAAACATGTTTCCAACTTGAGGACCTTTCAATCAAAGTGACTCTAGATCAATCCAACATTTGTCACTTTTCTCACATATTTTGTACCCTTCAAAGAAATAAGCATATCTCCCAAAATACAAATCCAAATACCACTAATTTGGTGAAGGTGTGCAATACTAAGTTACCTAGTAGCTGTAAAAATTTTAGCTTCATTTGACTTCTAGATTGCTACCAGATTTCAATTCTTCCACCACTGCTACATGCTAAAAACAGTTGCACTATAGCTGACAAGATCCACTCCAAAACTGAAGCATTTCTTATCCCATTCTCATGAAAATTATACAGCATCTTATACCATAAGTCTAGATCATATACACCAATTTCTATGCCAATCCAATAAGTGTTGATTACTCAAATATGGCTAAGATCACAGCTAGCTCAGATTCTCAATTATAGGACAAATTTCAATAATTGAGCTACACTTCATCATATATGAATCAAACTTGAAACTAACTTGTTTGAATACTTCCATAAGACATATATCCATTCAAATCACTTACTAAATGTCATCTCATGAATTCATCCAACACAAATGAATCCGAACTTGATTACTAAGCAATTATCCATTCAATCAACTTATAGCAAGCAACTTTGCATATTTATCCAATTCAATCAACTCATATGCACCCAAATGAAATGATCAACAAGAGATATACCTTGGTTAGCTCATGACCATCCAACTAGCAAGATTCAACTCAATTATTTGTAAGTCATCAAATATATCCAATGAATCACCAACAACTTGAAATTGACACTTGTATGTTGTAGCATATTTTGACTTCACTCAATTTATCATGGCATTGGGATAATAATCATCACTTAGCAATACTTGGCTGAACTACATGATCAACAAGATAAATATCATTTGAACCAAGCCTCCAATGCCGATGGTACCTACAAACAATCATCTACTTTTTGATGGTACCCAAACAAATTTGGGTCCTCTCAAGTTAGGAGCAACATACTTAGGCAACGCTGTAACACCTCGGGTGTTAGCCTTGCATAACTTGACTCGCATAGCATGAGCATGATCATAAAGCATTCTTAAACAAGCATTTGACATTTGAAACATTCAATTGAAACATATGCAACATTCTTATTATTTCATGTTTCCATGTGTATATGCATATGATCATGGATGAACACATATACTTGGTAGATGTGAGTCACAAAAACATGTAACCACACTTGGGTTAGCAATTAGAACATTGTTTATGAAAG
Source organism: Miscanthus floridulus (assembly GCF_019320115.1). Taxonomy (NCBI): domain Eukaryota; kingdom Viridiplantae; phylum Streptophyta; class Magnoliopsida; order Poales; family Poaceae; genus Miscanthus; species Miscanthus floridulus. Next base: position 76,393,986 of record NC_089585.1, read on the forward strand.
TCACTTTCCTTAATCAAGCCTTTAAGGCATGTTTCATGTGTTTGCCCTAACTAGCTCTATGAGTGACTACTACATAAAATGATTGAGTGACCTTGCAAATTGCTTAAACATGCTTAGGATATCATTATGAACAACTTTGGTATTTAGGGCTAGGGCTAATTTGGTCATTTAGTCATGGTTTGAGTATGTATCATAATTTCAAAGTGACATGTTTGACTAAAGTTGAACTAGGTGCTAGAGACCTTGCATGGAGGAGCTCACTAAAGCAATGTTGTAGTGTTTGACATAAGGAACAACTTTGATTTTTGGGTCTTTGACTGATTCAGCTCCTAACATGTGTGAATTTGGATTTCAAAAATCAGTCAAATCAATAATTTCAACACTTAGCAAATTTTGCTAAGTCATGAACCTTGACAGCCTGACAGGCCAACCTTGAGCACGGTTTTTCTCTATTTCTGTTGCGAATTAGAACAAGTGCCTTGAACAAGAAGTGTAGCTGGTACATAGGTCTACAAATTCAGTTTAGGATGTTTGCACAACGGAGCCACGGATTTTCTGTAAAATTGTTTGCAAAACTCATCGTCAGGCTCGACATGTCGCGACTGAATGAATTGAATCAAGCCATCAGTGGCCAACCGGTTCAGGCCGTGGTCGCCGCGTGGCACGGAGCGTGGCCGCGCGTCGCCGGCGCTCTGCCCAGCGCGGCCAAGGTAGGCCGAAGCGCGCCTTCATCACGCCAGCACCCGCCCGCAATGCCTAGCGCCATTAGTTTGTTTTCCCCGCTCCTCCTTCGTCATCTCGCAGCGCCAGCAGCAGCAGCCGAGCTCATGCAGCTCCGCCGTTGCCATAACCGTGCACAAGCTCGCGCCTAGCCACTCCACCACCGTAGCACTCCATCGCCACCCCAGCAACCTACTACCTCCTCCCATGCCCACTGACAGTGCTTGGTAAGCCACCGCAATGCATGCGAGCTCGCCGGAGTTCCGCCGTGAGCCCCGTCTCTGTGGCCACGTCGCCACTGTCCACCCCAGGCCGCGTTAGGGCGCTAGATAGCTCCGCCGCAGCTCGGTGATGCTCGGTGTAGCGTTCGTTCGAGCCACCGTAGCCCCCATCGGTGTACCGCCGTTGTCCAGCTCCGTCGTGCCGCCATAAGCGCCGCCGCCGTGCGTAGCCCCGACGAGAGGTCCCACCGAGTGGCTTAGTAGATTCGCTAGGTCAAGTAGATCACATAGTGAAGATGTCACCGCCGGCGAACTCGCCGCCGTCGAGTTCTAGCCGTGTCAGTCGAGCAGCGCCGCCATGCTCTGCTGTGTCTCGCTGACCAGTGGGTCCCGCTTGTCAGCGACACAAGAAGAGAAAGCTAGTTCAATTTTTTACAGATTTAAATCCTGATTTCATGTGTTTTGTTATTTTTGTGTCTTCAGTTTGGTAGCTCCTAAATTTGTGAAATAAATTTTGTAGTGTTCCTTAGGAAGTGTAGTATTTAGGAAAAATATGTTTTTAACATTTACAGTAGAAAGTTTTGGAGATTTAAATAGGGATTTGAAATGTGCTTTTGAATGCATTCAAATTTGTTTATTTTATATCTAGAGTTCCTATGCTCCAAAAATTATGAAATTTTTGTAGTAAGCTAGTCTTAGCATATATGAGCTCTGGTAAAAATTTTGAGGACCAGTACGTGGGTAGATTTATAGTTATAGATTTTTCTTTTATGGATAGTCAATCCTTGCATGAATTTTCATAAATTAATTATGAGTCCAAAATTCATGAAATTTGTTGGAGGTAATCCAAGTACCATATGGATGTTAATAAAAATAGGAAATATGTTGCTTGACACTTTTCAATAGGATTTTCCATTTATGCTATTTCAAGCCTTGCTTCCTTGTCATTTTTGTATAGGATGTTCTACTTGGTAAAATGACATGAAATTTTTATAGTAGTCCTTTTATAGCATTAGTAAGGCACTGTAAATTTTTGATAATTTATTAAGTATATCTGATATATGTTTATTATTTAACCTAGATATCTAAATAAAATAATAAAGGCAATTAAATAAATAGTTTGGGCTTCACCATTATATTATCTTAAATGTATTTGGTATGCTTAAACTGTTGGTAGATTCTATGTTGTCAAATTTTGAATGATTACATGAAGTAGAAGTATTATTACTTTATACTGCATATTAAATAGTTTCCGGACTGATTCTAGAGTATGATGAGTTGCATGTTGAAACTGATGTGTACTGTAAAAATGGTTAATAACAAAGTTATAGAGAATTTGATAAGCTTTCCAGAAAGTCTAGGATCACTGTTTTTGGATTAGTAGAACTCCAGTTATGAGTGAAACAAGTAGCTACTGTTTGTGGCATGGTCGATGCATTGTAGAAGTAGTTAAGTAATAATCGAGAAGAGATATGCACCTACTCAATAAACATGATGCACTTGTTAACATATATGCATTCATAATACTTATGCCATACTCATGCATCTAGGATCGGAGGAAGAAATCACGTTGCTGGAATTCGAAGAAACAGAGGAAGGGAACCAGCAGGAGGATCCACAAGCTGCAGCTCCCGAAGGCGTGGAGCAGAACCCTAAAGAGCTTCCGAAGTGTCCTGACCACCGTCCTACTTCCTTTCTGCGAGGCAAGCCCCGGAGCATTATAAGTCTCCCAGTAATTTACAAATGTTTACTTATGTATTTATGGTTGATGCATTAGGTTATAAGAGTTGAATGAAACCACTTGATGCATGTGCATTCCTTGTCCAGATATTACACCTTTAACCGGTATAGGTCCAGGATTGAATAAATGCTTAGCCATGCTTAGATCGGTAGAAGTCAGGTGATATCCTGTCACCTACGAGATATAGATGGATACTAGAGCATGGTTGGCTATATCTACCATCATGGAACAAAACCATGAGGTAAAAGTAAATCAAGACCGGACAGGAGGTCGATAGAGAAGCAATAAGACATGGAGGTCTTGGGTGTGGATCTATCCCTGTCTATGTCGATCAAGGACCATACCGTTGTTGGAACTTCTGACAAGATTGAACGCATGCCTCTCACTTAGCTGGCCGGATAACTCGTTCCGACCATGAAGCCGAGTAATTCAACTCAGGCCGGGAATCGTTCTGTTGTGCGCTCCTTCCGGGGAACGATCAGACTGAGCCCAAGGGTAGGCTTGGCCTGAGCATCCTGGCATCTGGTGTTCCAGATTATGCAGCGCAGTATGGACCCACGAAATATGTACCAGAGTTGTACCAAAGGTGACCTAAGGCTATCGTGGCTGGTAGACCTAGGTTTGTGTTAGGAATAAATTCCCAGCTGGTTGAAATCGATTCGAATCGCCGTCTCTCCTGGATAGTGAGAAACTTGGCTAGCTCCAACATCGTAGTAACTGTGTTATGAAACATGATGGTTCAGATGAATATGGAATTACAACACCTACTATGGTTACTATTGTATGTTTCTAAATGATATACCACATGTTTGGCACAGGATAGTTGCTAATCTAGAAATGAATAGTTATAATTAACTTGATAAAGGAATCATAATTGTACAACAGATCAATTGCCTTTTACGCAAAATGTTGTCAAGTTATGTCCAATTATATAGCCTTGCATAATCCTTGGAGTCATTTTATTTCTAGTTCATGATGAGTAAGTCTAGCTGAGTACCTTCGCGTACTCTGGGTTTGTTTTCCCATTGTTGCAGATGGCACTATGTATCATGGTTATTGCAAGAGTTGCTTCTATCCCACCGTGGATGAGGAGTAAGCCTTGGGCAGGCTTCTTTAGTAATTCCTATCTTTGCTTTTGTGGACCATGATCTGGTTTGGCATGGTATTAAACTATGTTGGAAACTTTATCTTCGAACTTATTTGCTTTTGCTTTATTTATCAAACTCGGTTTGTAATAACTTTTATTCATACTCTGATGATGAAAAGTATCTGTGAACTTTATGTAATATGTGGCATGTATGTTGAATCCTATACGATCTTGGTTGTTGTAAATCATTTATCGAGACCCGTCGCAGTACTCGATGGACTACCGGGTTTATATGGGTTCAAGTATGACAGTGCGACCGCTTGCGGATTGCCATTGTACTTGTATTCTTATAAATTGGTCGGTTCTACGACAGCTGGTATCGGAGCAAGATTCAACGTTAATTGTCACAAGTGTATTTAATACACAAGTTTTTGTTTTCCAAAAACCCTTCTCTCGCAACAAATAGTTATATAATAGGTATTTGAAATCTAAAGTGTGCCAATGATCACTTTCCTTATGCCCAAATTAAGGACTATTAGGTGGCTATTAAGTACTAACATGGGGGTTTCTACTTCATCGTCCATACGGCGTGCTATAGTATGGATGCCATTCACTTGAGTGGTAATGTATGGATCAAATGCCTCTACGCCAAGGTAAGATGAGTGTAAGACCGCAAGATGTGAGCATGCGGTCGGGAAGAGTTAGCTTTGGTACGGCTATGTATGCATGCTTGCATGTGTATATGGTACGTATTTAATTGTGGGTTTAAATTATTGTCGGGTAGATTGATACGGAAGTATATGTATGGATATACATATATGAAAGTATTTACATTTACATTCTGCATATTTCATTATGGGTTTAGGGCTGAAATGAAATTTTATGCAGGTACACTAACAACGAAACGTGTAGCTCAATTAGTTACGCTATTTATGAGAGAACGTATGTATGCCACCGCGTCTACCGTTAGAAACAAATTTTTCATAAGTTTGTGAGGACGTACGGCACGAGCATGCATCATGTTAAATTACCATTCACATAATTACATTGTTCCTTCCCTTATAAAATTCTTACTCGGTTATGTAACTCTTATCCACTATGGCATTGTCTCACCAATGGGTACATGTTAATGGTGCAGATGGCACACACCAAGTAGACTGCTCGCAAGTCCACCAGAGGCAGAGCTCCTAGCCATCAGCTTGCTCCATGTACCCGTCAACGTCACATGTTCCTTGAAGAGTTTGGGATGCCTACACTCTTGTGGAGAGTGCTCAGCTTTGTAGGCTATCCTGATGGAATGGAACCCCGCTACTTCTGGGTGAATGAGCGGTTGGGAGAAGGTCTCTTAGTTACTATGGAGGCCATTGTTTGTCCCCAAGGTGATGATTCTGAGTGGACAGGCTGGTGTTATGAGTCAACTGGCAGGACTGCTGAAGAAGCAGCTGCTAGGGCAGCCTTTGGGATCCTGAGAGATATCATGGATCGTTTTCCTCAGGAGCTGGCAGCTGCTTTGGTTGGAGTTTTTCTAAGGGGCAACCCCTCCACTAACTCATGGCAGCAGGCAAGAGGAAGACCCTTGGAGATTGGTGCAGTAGAAGGGCAGAACAGTGATAACCCTTCCATGAGCGCCATGTTCGTAGTGATGAGAGTGTTAGATGGAGTTGAAGGTAGCCTCAGACATGTGTCTGGTGCTCTTGGTCATGCCCACGAGGATCAACGTCAGCTTCAGAGGGAGCACGGCGCTGAGATTGAGAGGCTCACTGAAGAGATGACTTGGTTAACTCACCAGCGAAATGTAGCTTGGTCCAGGGAAGATGTCCTGAGAGCTCGACAGTTTGAGCTGGGATAGCAGCTGGCCAATGCGGAAGAATACAACGATAATCTGCATGAAGAGGTTCATCTACTGAACAATCAGCTCCACCCTTATGTCCCACTTGGAGCCGCAGAAATGGATCTAGAAGGGTACGAGGAAGGAGAAGAAGAAGTGGAGCCTGAAGAAGAAGTAGAACATGAGGAAGGAGATGATCCTACGTCAGACCTCGATAGTGATCATGATGAGGATTAGATCACTTAGCATTTAGTGGAAGGACTAATGTATCACCTTTATTCATGTAATGGACCTGTAGTTCGAATTTGGCATTAGTAACCAGACTATCATGTAATGTTGATTAATCGCACGTTTGGATGAACATCAGTGCAATTCCAGTCCTTTGTCAGTAATCACGATTTAAATTTGCATGCGTCATGAGCACGATAAGTGGTCGAATTGGTGATGTCATGTTGCAAGAATGAATTGTTATGCCTCTATTTTTATTGTGCTTTTGAGAATTTTCTCTAGTAATTTCAGTTTGGCATGAGTACCTAATTCATCTGCAATCTCTTGACATCAACCAATAATCGCTTATTGTTGCAAATTCGCAGATGACGCGCACCCATGCTAGAGCTGGTGGCAGCCAGAATGGCAATTAGGATGACTTGCCACCCCCACCACCGCCGTCTGCTTAGGAGTTCTTTACCCAGTTCCTAGGTAGCCAGAGGACAATGGAAGAAGCTCTACGCCTTATCGCGCAAAACACTGCTCATGGCCACCCACATCAACTAGGGGCCGAGCCAAATCAGCACAGTACATTCAAGGAGTTTCTGGACATGAAGCCTCCGATCTTCAAGGTGGCTGAGGAACCACTATAGGCCGATGAGTGGCTGAATACCATTGAGTAGAAATTCCATCTGTTGAGGGTCACGGAGCATCTGAAAGCAGAGTATGCTTCTCATCAATTGCAAGGACCAACAGGGATCTGGTGGACACACTTCCTGTCGTCTCTGCCTGCTAACGCGTGAGTGACCTGGGAACAGTTTAAGCTGGCTTTTAGGGGACACCATATTCCCCCGAGCCTGATGCGCATGAAAGCAGCTGAATTCATGAGGCTCACTCAAGGAACAAAGTCACTCACAGAATATATGCACGCATTCAACAACTTGTCAAGATATGCTCCTAGTTTTGTGGATACCGAGGAGAAAAAGATAGAGAGTTTCAAGCGAGGTTTGGGTACCAAACTGATGAAGACTATGGCAAATTCTCGATGTGCCATGTACAATGAGTTTATTAGTGATGCCTTGACCCAAGAAAACCACAACAACATGCATGCAGTTGCTAAAGGTCGCAAGAGGGCATATGAGGCCGGTGCATCCGGATCTTTCCAGTCAAAAGCACCTATCACAGCTAGGCCACAATTTCGTCCACCTACACCCAAGTTTAGGCCTCCACCATCGAAAGCTTAGAATAATAGGCCACAGAAACCATTCCATAAGGCGTTCACTATTGCCTTACCAAAAGGAAATGGCAATTAGGACAGCTCCACCGGATTCAGAAGTAATCAACCATGTTTCAATTGCAACCAACTGGGTCATTGGTCCAAGGAGTGCCCCCACCCCAAGAGGAATGGCAACCCAAATCAGAACAATTAGAGGCAGGTGAATGCCAGGGCATGTCAGGGACAAGTGCATTATACCGCTGTGGAGGAAGTGCCCGCCAGAGAAGTTGTCACGGCTGGTATGTTTCTCGTCAACAAGCATCCTGCTGTTGTTTTATTTGATTCGGGAGCTTCTCATTCATTTATGAGTCAAGCATTTGCATCTAGACATGATCAAGAAATAATTGAAGTAAGCAAAGGGGGTTTTAACATAAGTTCAGTAGGGGGAACTATTGCTACCAAAAAGATAGTCAAAAATGTACTCATCTCGATACAAGGGAGGGAGTACACAACAGATTTGATAATATTGTCGGGGTTGTCGATAAGTGTAATCTTAGGCATGAATTGGATGAAGTATCATGGTGCTCTTATTGACACTAGCACCCACACTATTATGTTGAGAGAACCCACGGGAGGGAATGCTTTTCTAGTCCCACTCTCCCACGATTTCGAACCCCAACATTTAGCCTGTGCTATCCAAACCACCACAATATGTGATATCCCCGTGGTTTGTGAGTTTCCGGATATATTCCTAGAAAAATTACCAGGTCTACCACCAGAGAGGGACGTGGAATTTAAGATTGAATTAGTGCTAGGTACCGCACCCATATCCAGAAGGCCCTATAGAATGCCACCCAATGAGTTAGCAGAACTTAAGGTTCAATTGCAAGATCTATTGGACAAAGGTCTTATCCAACCTAGCTCATCTCCGTGGGGATGTCTAGCCTTGTTTGTGAAAAAGAAGGATAAGTCACTAAGAATGTGTGTAGATTACAGACCACTCAATGCGGTGACCATCAAGAATAAATATCCGTTGCCCCGCATAGACATCTTGTTCGATCAGCTAGCGAAGGTAAAGGTATTCTCCAAAATTGACTTGAGATCAGGTTACCATCAGATAAAGATCAGATCGGAGGATATACCTAAAACTGCTTTCTCTACTAGGTACGGCTTATACGAGTATTTGGTTATGTCTTTCGGACTAACAAATGCTCCAGCCTATTTCATGTACCTGATGAACTTGGTATTCATGCCCGAACTTGATAAGTTCATGGTCATGTTTATCGATGACATATTGATTTATTCAGAAAATGAGTCAGATCATGAGGAGCATCTGAGGATTGTCCTATCCAGACTGAGGGAGCATAAGCTATATGCCAAGTTTAGCAAATGTGAATTTTGGATAAGCAAAGTACCTTTCTTAGGTCACATTTTATCAAGAGATGGAATCTCAGTAGACCCATCCAAAGTACAAGAGGTCATGGATTAGAAAGCCCCAACTTCGGTTCATGAACTTCGGAGTTTTCTAGGGTTAGCAGGATACTATCGTCAGTTTATTCCAGATTTCTCAAAGATAGCTAAGCCTATGACCAGACTACTTCAGAAAGATGAGAAGTACCAATGGACACCAGAATGTGAAGCAGCTTTTCACACACTTAAAACTTTGTTGACTACAGCACCTATGTTAGCACAACCAGACATTGAAAAGCCGTTTGATGTATTTTGTGATGCATCAGGAATAGGTTTGGGATGTGTACTTATGCAAGAAGGGAGAGTAATTGTATATGCCTCTCGGCAATTGAGAAAACATGAAGTCAACTACCCTACACATGATTTGGAACTTGCAGCCGTTGTTCATGCATTAAAGATATGGAGACATTACTTGTTGGGCAATGTATGTCACATCTATACTGACCACAAAAGCCTCAAGTATATCTTTACCCAGCCAGAACTGAACATGAGACAACGAAGATGGTTAGAATTGATTAAGGACTATAATTTAGAAGTGCATTACCATCCAGGTAAAGCAAATGTAGTAGCCGATGCACTTAGTCGGAAGTCCCATTGCAACACTATGGAAGCATTGTTGGAAGATGGATTCAACTTGTTACATCCTACTGTACTACACAATATCACAATCAGTTGTTCACTGGAGAGCAAAATCATAGAGCTACAGCAGACAGATGTAGGAATAAGTCACATCAAGAGAAAAATGCAAGAGCAAGAAACCAAACATTTTAGATTGGACGAAAGAGGTGTATTATGGTTTGAGGACCAACTGGTGGTACCAAAAGACCGTGAGCTAAGGAATCAAATTTTAGAAGAAGCTCACTCATCCAAATTGTCTATTCATCCGGGTAGTAGTAAAATGTATCAAGATTTAAGAACCCATTTTTGGTGGACTAAGATGAAGAAAGAGATCGCAGCCTATGTTGCTAGGTGTGATAACTGTTGTAGAGTGAAAGCCATCCATATGAAAACTGCTGGATTACTTCAGCCATTGCCTATTCCAGGATGGAAATGGGAGGAAATCAGCATGGACTTTATCACAGGCCTTCCAACGATGCCACAAGGTCATGATTCAATATGGGTTATTGTTGATCGTCTCACTAAGTCAGCACATTTTGTACCAGTTCACACAACATATCACATGGGGAAGTACTCTGAGTTATATGTTTCCCAGATCGTGAGACTGCATGGAGTACCCAGGACTATAATCTCAGATCGAGGACCACAGTTCATAGCTCGTTTCTGAGAGCACTTACACCAGGCTTTGGGAACCAAGCTAATTAGAAGTTCAGCTTATCATCCGCAAACTTTAGGACAGACAGAGCGAGTGAACCAAATCCTAAAAGACTTACTTAGAGCTTGTGTTATATCTTCAAAAGGTTCATGGGAGAAATGGTTACCTTTAGCTGAATTCTCCTATAACAACAGTTATCAAGCGAGTATCAAAATGGCTCCATTTGAAGCCTTATATGGCAGAAAGTGCAGAACTCCATTGAATTGGATTGAGCCCGGTGAAAGGAGATACTTTGGTATTGATTTTGTTAATGAAGCCGAAGAGCAAGTACATATCATCCAACAACACATGAAGGTAGCTCAATCAAGACAGAAGAGTTATGCCAACAGAAGAAGAAGACCACTTACTTTTGAAGTGGGTGACTATGTATACTTGAGAGTATCACCCATAAAAGGTGTGAAAAGATTTGGGATGAAAAAGAAGTTTTCACCAAGATATGTAGGGCCATACAAAATTTTGGAACGAAAAAGGAAGGTCGCATATAAGTTACAACTTCCACCAGAGATGAGTGCAATCTTTGATGTGTTCCATGTTTCTCAGCTAAAGAAATGTCTTCGAGTACCGGAAGAAGCTATTGCACCCACCAACGTGCAGCTTCAATCAGATTTGACCTATGAAGAAAAGCCAATTCGAGTAGTAGAAGAGATGGAGAGAGTGACAAGGAGTAAGATTATTAAGTTCTATAAGGTGGTGTGGAACAATCATAGTGAACAAGATGCTACGTGGGAAAGAGAAGATTATCTACGAGAAGTTTATCCCGCCTTTTTCCAAGAATGGTAGGTCTTGTAAATCTCGAGATCAGATTTTTATAAGGGGAAGGGGTTGTAACACCTCGGGTGTTAGCCTTGCATAACTTGACTCACATAGCATGAGCATGATCATAAAGCATTCTTAAACAAGCATTTGACATTTGAAACATTCAATTGAAACATATGCAACATTCTTATTATTTCATGTTTCCATGTGTATATGCATATGATCATGGATGAACACATATACTTGGTAGATGTGAGTCACAAAAACATGTAACCACACTTGGGTTAGCAATTAGAACATTGTTCATGAAAGTCACTTTCCTTAATCAAGCCTTTAAGGCATGTTTAGGATATCATTATGAAAGTCACTTTCCTTAATCAAGCCTTTAAGTCACTTTCATGAAAGTCACTTTCCTTAATCAAACCTTTAAGGCATTGTTTATGAAAGTCACTTTAAGTAAGCCTTTCTATGAGTGACTACTACATAAAATGATTGAGTGACCTTGAAAATTGCTTAAACATGCTTAGGATATCATTATGAACAACTTTGGTATTTAGGGCTAGGGCTAATTTGGTCATTTAGTCATGGTTTGAGTATGTATCATAATTTCAAAGTGACATGTTTGACTAAAGTTGAACTAGGTGCTAGAGACCTTGCATGGAGGAGCTCACTAAAGCAATGTTGTAGTGTTTGACATAAGGAACAACTTTGATTTTTGGGTCTTTGACTGATTCAGCTCCTAACATGTGTGAATTTGGATTTCAAAAATCAGTGAAATCAAAAATTTCAACACTTAGCAAATTTTGCTAAGTCATGAACCCTGACAGCCTGATAGGACAACCTTGAGCATGGTTTTTCTCTGTTTCTGTTGCGAATTAGAATAGTGCCTTGAACAAGAAGTGTAGCTGGTACATAGGTCTACAAATTCGGTTTAGGATGTTTGCACAACGGAGCCACGGATTTTCTGTAAAATTGTTTGTGAAACTCGTCGTCAGGCTCGGCATGTCGCGACTGAACAAACTGAATCAAGTCATCACTAGCCGACCGGTTCAGGCCGTGGTCACCGCGTGGCACGGAGCGAGGCCGCGCATCGCCGGTGCTCTGCCCAGTGCGGCCAAGGTAGGCCGAAGCGCGCCTTCATCACGCCAGCACCCGCCCGCAACGCCCAGCGCCCTCAGTTTGTTTTCCCCGCTCCTCCTTCGTCATCTCGCAGCGCCAGCAGCAGCAGCCGAGCTCCCACAGCTCCGCCATCGCCATAACCGTGCACAAGCTCATGCCTAGCCACTCCATCACCACCGCAGCACACCATCGCCACCCCAGCAACCTACTGCCTCCTCCCATGCCCGCAGACAGCGCTTAGTAAGCCACCGCAACGCATGCGAGCTCGCCGGAGTTCCACCGTGAGCCCCATCTCCGTGGCCACGTCGCCACCGTCCACCCCAGGCCGCGTTAGGGCGCTAGATAGCTCTGCCACAGCTCGGTGATGCTCGGCGTAGCGTTCGTTCGAGCCACCATAGCCCCCATCGGCGTACCGCCGTTGTCCAGCTCCGTCGTGCCGCCATAAGCACCGCCGCCGTGCGTAGCCCCGACGAGAGGTCCCACCGAGTGGCTCAGTAGATTCGCTAGGTCAAGTAGATCACATAGTGAAGATGTCACCACCGGCGAACTCGCCGCCGTCGAGTTCTAGCCGCGTCAGTCGAGCAGCGCCGCCGTGCTTTGCTGTGTCTCGCTGACCAGTGGGTCCCGCTTGTCAGCGACACAAGAAGAGAAAGCTAGTTCAATTTTTTACATATTTAAATCCTGATTTCATGTGTTTTGTTATTTTTGTATCTTCAGTTTGGTAGCTCCTAAATTTGTGAAATAAATTTTGTAGAGTTCCTTAGGAAGTGTAGTATTTAGGAAAAATATGTTTTTAACATTTATAGTAGAAAGTTTTGGAGATTTAAATAGGGATTTGAAATGTGCTTTTGAATGCATTCAAATTTGTTTATTTTATATCTAGAGTTCCTGTGCTCCAAAAATTATGAAATATTTGTGGTAATCTAGTCTTAGCATATATGAGCTCTGGTAAAAATTTGAGGACCAGTGCATGAGTAGATTTATAGTTATAGATTTTTCTTTTATAGATAGTCAATCCTTGCATGAATTTTCATAAATTAATTATGAGTCCAAAATTCATGAAATTTGTTGGAGGTAATCCTAGTACCATATGGATGTTAATAAAAATAGGAAATCTGTTGCTTGACACTTTTCAATAGGATTTTCCATTTATGCTATTTCAAGCCTTGCTTCCTTGTCATTTTTGTATAGGATGTTCTACTTGGTAAAATGACATGAAATTTTTATAGTAGTCCTTTGATAGCATTAGTAAGGCACTGTAAATTTTTGATAATTTATTAAGTATATCTGATATATGTTTATTATTTAACCTAGATATCTAAATAAAATAATAAAGGCAATTAAATAAATAGTTTGGGCTTCACCATTATATTATCTTAAATGTATTTGGTATGCTTAAACTGTTGGTAGATTCTATGTTGTCAAATTTTGAATGATTATATGAAGTAGAAGTATTATTACTTTATACTGCATATTAAATAGTTTCCGGACTAATTCTAGAGTATGATGAGTTGCATGTTGAAACTGATATGTACTGTAAAAATGGTTAATAACAAAGTTGTAGAGAATTTGATAAGCTTTCCATAAAGTCTAGGATCACTGTTTTTGGATTAGTAGAACTCCAGTTATGAGTGAAACAAGTAGCTACTATTTGTGGCATGGTCGATGCATTGTAGAAGTAGTTAAGTAATAATCGAGAAGAGATATGCACCTACTCAATAAACATGATGCACTTGTTAACATATATGCATTCGTAATACTTATGCCATACTCATGCATCTAGGATTGGAGGAAGAAATCACGTTGCTGGAATTCGAAGAAGCAGAGGAAGGGAACCAGCAAGAGGATCCGCAAGCCGCAGCTCCCGAAGGCGTGGAGCAGATTCCTGAAGAGCTTCCGGAGTGTCCTAACCACCGTCCTACTTCCTTTCTGTGAGGCAAGCCCCAGAGCATTATAAGTCTCCTAGTAATTTACAAATGTTTACTTATGTATTTATGGTTGATGCATTAGGTTATAAGAGTTGAATGAAACCACTTGATGCATGTATATTCCTTGTCCAGATATTACACCTTTAACCGGTATAGGTCCAGGATCGAATAAATGCTTAGCCATGCTTAGACCGATAGAAGTCGGGTGATATCCTGTCACCTATGAGATATAGGTGGATAACGGAGCACGATTGGCTATATCTGCCATCGTGGAACAGAACCATGAGGTAAAAGTAAATCAAGACCGGACGGGAGGTCGATAGAGAAGCAACAAGACATGGAGGTCTTGGGTGTGGATCTATCCCCGTCTATGTCAATCAAGGACCGTACCATTGTTGGAACTTCTGACAAGATTGAACGCATGCCTCTCACTTAGCTGGCCGGATAACTGGCCGGATAACTCGTTCCGACTGCGAAGCCGAGTAATTCAACTCAGGCCGGGAATCATTCTGTTGTGTGCTCCTTCCGGGGAATGATTAGACTGAGCCCAAGGGTAGGCTTGGCCTGAGCATCCTGGCATCTGGTGTTCCAGATTGTGCAGCGTAGTACGGACCCACGAAATATGTACCAGAGTTGTACCAAAGGTGACCTAAGGCTATCGTGGCTAGTAGACCTAGGTTTGTGTTAGGAATAAATTCCCAGCTGGTTGAAATCAATTCGAATCGCCGTCTCTCCCGGATAGTGAGAAACTTGGCTAGCTCCAACATCGTAGTAACTGTGTTATGAAACATGATGGTTCGGATGAATATGGAATTACAACACCTGCTATGGTTACTATTGTATGTTTCTAAATGATATACCACATGTTTGGCACAGGATAGTTGCTAATCTAAAAATGAATAGTTATAATTAACTTGATAAAGGAATCATAATTGTACAACAGATCAATTGCCTTTTATGCAAAATGTTGTCAAGTTACGTCCACTTATATAGCCTTGCATAATCCTTGGAGTCATTTTATTTCTGGTTCATGATGAGTAAGTCTAGCTGAGTACCTTCTCGTACTCAGGGTTTATTTTCCCATTGTTGCAGATGGCACTGTGTATCATGGTTATTGCAAGAGTTGCTTCTATCCCACCGTGGATGAGGAGTAAGCCTTGGGCAGGCTTCTTTAGTAATTCCTATCTTTGCTTTTGTGGACCGTGATCTGGTTTGGCACAGTATTAAACTATGTTGGAAACTTTATCTTCGAACTTATTTGCTTCCGCTTTATTTATCAAACTCGGTTTGTAATAACTTTTATTCGTACTCTGATGATGAAAAGTATCTGTGAACTTTATGTAATATATGGCATGTATGTTGAATCATATACGATCTTGGTTGTTGTAAATCATTTATCGAGACCCGTCGCGGTACTCGATGGACTACCGGGTTTATATGGGTTCAAGTATGACAGTGCGACCGCTTGCGGATTGCCATTGTACTTGTATTCTTATAAATTTGTCGGTTCTGCAACAAATGCCTTAGTATGAGTAACAGGATATTTTACAATAGCAACCATAGAGGTACCATTACCATCATTTCTAAGCACATTATTATCAACAATTGAAATAGGCTTAGAAATATCACCTAGGCGAGATGAATGTGTCATGTGTCCCCTTTCCTAGCATGAGTAGCACTTTCTCTTTGCTTGAGCCTTCTCTTCTCTGCTCATGTGGTGCTTCTCATTGCCTTGCCTCTCATGGATTACTTGAGCCTTCTTCTCAAGCTTGGTAGGACACTTAGAGGCAAAGTGTCCCATATCTCCACACTTGAAGCACTTGATGTGAGCATAATCTTTCTTATCATCTTCATTCTTGCTCATCATCTTGGCATCGTGAGTTTGCATTGGATGCCTTTCCTTTCCACCCCTTCTTGTTTTCTTCATCTTTATCATCAAATCACCACCATCTTCATGGTTGATCTTGATTTGAACTTGGTATGTTTTCTCTTACTCAACTTGTGGCTTTGGTTGAGGCTTCACTTGTTACTTCACTAATTGCTTGGTTGGGCACATTGAGGTAAGATGACCCCAAGTGCGGCACTTGAAACACTTGACATGCTTGAGCCTCTCTTCTTCTTTTATCTTCTTGAGCTTCTCAATGTTAGGACAACCATTTGTAAGGTGTCCTGCTTCATGACACCGGTAGCACATGGTATGAGAAAGCTTTCTTTGTTGTAGCTTCTTTATCTTTCTTTCTCTCTTTCTTTCGCCCTTTGTCATCTTCTTCTTGAAGCCAAGGCCACACTTGTCACCATAGTTTCTTTGAGTCTTCAACATGTGCTCAAAGGTGACTTTTGAGTTGTAGCACCTCTCTAGCTTGTTGCTCAATTTCTTCACTTCATTTTTTAGCTCATTGTTCTCCTTCAAAATGTTAGTCTCACAAGACATAGAAGTAGAACAAGTATCTAATTGTGAAGAGCATGGTATATCTAATAAATCATCATAAGAGGTGGATACATGCTTCTTGCCTACATCATAAGGGTTAGCAACATTTTGCAATTTATCATTTGATCCATGTGATGAGCTCTCATTATTTTTAAGTTTCTTTGTAAACACTTTAATGAGAGAAGCATGTTGTTCTAATAATTCATCATGAGATGCAAGTAGTGTCTCATGATTCAATTTTAGCTCATCATGTGAAGATTTATAAGCATCAAGTAATTTCTTATGTTCTTCACAAGAGTTCTTTAGAAATGAGTTTTCATTTTCTAAGTTCAATGTTTTAGCTTTCTCATTTTCTAAAGACATGGTCATGCTAGCAAGTCTACTAACAAGCTCATCATATGAATCAACATGATCAACCACATTATCATTTGTTACCTTGGTGTCACCTTGTGACATGAAGCAATGTGGTGATGTAGTTGGAGAGCTTGTAGTAGCATCTTCATCATGGCTTCAGCATGAACCATCATCACCATCAAGTGTGCATGGGGTAGCATCATCAATTGCAACACTTGTGGCATCATCATCAACCTTATCAAGTGAACTTGTAGTAGATCGATCATCATCATCATCACTTGACCATGAGATGGAGCAATCTTTCACAATCACCAAATTGTGGTTATGCTCAACACACTTATGCACCTCCTTCTTGGGCTCATCCTCCTTCTTGAATTTGCCATCATCCCATGTAGAGGAATCACCGAAGGTTTCCTTGATGGACTCCCATATCTCACGATCGGTTCCCTTGATGTTTACTTGTTTCATCAAATCAAAGGTTAAAGCATCCATTAGAAAACAACAAGCATGTGCATCAAATTCATAGAGAACTCTTTGAGCTTTGGTGAGATTTCTATGGTCCAAGACATGGGTGAGACCACTTGTGACAACCCACCAAAATTTAGGTCCCTTTGCACGAAAATGATCAAGCATGTGATTTTTCCAAAGTACAAAGTTTGTGCCATAAAAAATGTGTGTCTCACAAACATTTAGCCCATTAGACGCCATCCTCTCGGGTCGGTGAAGACCACAAATGAGAGACCTCGCTCTGATACCACTTGTAAGGTCGAGATGGCGGACTAGAGGGGGGTGAATAGTCCTTTCTAAAAATAATCACGTCGGCTAACTGAAACAAGTGCGGAATTAAAACTATCGGTATAGCCAAGACTACACCCCTCTATTTATGTTCTCTAGCACCTTCCAAAGATACTAATTAAGCAACAAAGATGTCGGGCTAGCTAGAGCTCACCTAACCAATTCTAGGAGCAAAGTCACACAAACCTATGCCACTAGTACTTTAAGCAACAAGGGAGCTCCTACACATGCTAGTAAGCAAAAGCACAAAGCCACCTAATGCTCACTAACAATGCTCAATAACAAGGCAACCAATGCCAAATTAGAGAGCGCAATTACTTAGCTACACAAACTAAGTAATACGACTAACAAGGTTATACAAACCAAATTAGCCACGTAAGGGAGCTACTTCTATGCTACACAAGCAAGAAGATAACTAGTAAGCTACACAAGCTAACTAATTACAAGAGCATCTACACAAGCACAATGTATATGAAAGTAATTACAAGCTTGTGTAACGAGGATGCAAACCAACGGGAAGAACAAGGTTGACACGGTGATTTTTCTCCCGAGGTTCGCGTGTTTGCCAACATGCTACGTCCCTATTGTGTCGACCGCTCACTTGGTGGTTCGGCGGCTAATTGGCATCACCCGTCAAGCCTGCACGTCGGGCATTGCAAGAACCCACCCCGAAAGTGAGGGTAGCTCAATGACATGCTCAACTAGAGTTGCTCTTCGCGGCTCCCGTGGGGCGAGCACAATGCCCCTCACAAAGCTCTTCTCCGGAGCACCGCACAAGCTCTTGCAGGCTTCAACGGAGACCACCACCAAGCCGTCTAGGAGGTGGCAACCTCCAAGAGTAACAAGCACCACCGGCTTGCAACTCGATCACCTAGTGCCACTCGATGCAACCTCACGATGCAATCGCACTAGAATTGCTCTCTCACACAATCGAATGATCACTATCAAGTATATGTGAGATGGAGGGCTCCCAAGCACTACTACACAAGCCACCAAGGCTCTAGTGTGCTCAGCTACCGGTCCAAGGCCAACCATGGCTTCTATTTATAACCCCACAAACAAATAGAGCCGTTACCCCTTCACTGGGCAAAAGTCGGGATGACTGGACGCTCTGGTCCGATCAACTGGACGCTGGACCTCAGTGTCCGGTCGTGCGATGCACGCCCGTGTCCCCTTCTTCAAACGCTGTTCATCCGATCTCAACGGTCATCTAACGACCGGACTCTCTAGCTTGAACTGACCGGATGCAGCAACCCCAGCGTCCGATCATTTCCAATAAGGTACCGGACATGACCGGACACGTTCGGTCGATCGCGATTGGACGTAGCACTAGCGTCCGGTCACTCTTAGCTACTTTGCTTTGCCTGCGTCATCACACGTCACCTTGACCGGACGCATACGGCCAGCGTCTGGTCGCTTCTAGCGCCAGCGTCCGGTCGATGACCGATGCCTGCACGCTGTCTGCCATCACTGACTAGACGTAGGAACCCAGCGTTCGGTCACCATGTGACCAGCGTCCGGTGCACTCTATGAGACCCTATCTTTTCTATCTAGTGCGCCGGTGGAGTTTCAAACCTTTCTCACCTCCGTTCCATCGCTGAGTTGATCCACATCAACTCCAACTTTATCTCCTTTATAAATGTGCCAACACCACCAAATGTACACCACCATGTGTATGTGTGTTAGCATTTTTACAATCATTTCCCAAAGGATTAGCCACTCAACTTGCCAAGCCACTCAATCCAAGCGATGATGCAAAGTTAGATCACTCGAGTGTCACTAGATGACCGATATGCAAACAAGTTTGCCCCTCTTGATAGTACGGACATCTATCCTAAACCTGGTCATAAACTTCTCTACACACCTATGACCGATGAAATGAAATGCCCTAGGTTATACCTTTGCCTTACGTATTCTATTCCATCTCCTCCAATGTTGATGCAACTCATGCACCAACATGATCAACAATGATATGATCCACTTCATATCATCACGTGATTATATTGGTTCATCGATCTTGACTTCACTTGCTTTTCACCGTTGCCTTCGTCCATCGGCGCCAAGTCTTGCTCAAACTTCACCGACATGCGGTCCATCGCTCTAAAGCCTCCGACTTGCCCTTCACGCTTGCAACTGGTCTATCAAGCCAAGTCTTGTCTTGATCTTCTCCACCTTGATCACATGACTCAATGTCATGTCTCATGTGCAATGAGCTCCTTCATCATCACATGTGTGAGCTTTGCAACATCTCTAAGCCATTTTCACCTTCATGGCATATGTTGCTCACACATATGTACCTGTGGACTAATCACATGTGTATCTCATATAAACACAATTAGTCCACCTAGGTTGTTACTCAATTACCAAAACCACATAAGGACCTTTCACCGTGACATTAGCCCAACAACCACCTGCTCCTAAGTTTCTCAAAAGAAAATATATGTTCATCCACTCATTCCTATCCTCTCGTTCATACCGCTCCTATCCCGCTCATTTCTATCCACTCGTTCCTATCACTCCTATCTATTTGCCTCCTGTCAGGCGCAGCACTCAGTCGCTAGTCCTACCAGGCACGACATGCGCCCGCCTCCGAGTCGCGGTGCTCGGCTGTCGGCCCTGCCTAGCGCAGTGTGCGGCTGCCCTCTTCCAGTTGTGTGGCCGCTGCCTCCCCGCCACGTCACGTGGCCAATGCCTCCCTTCTATGTCGTGCAGCAGACGCCGCCGCTGGCCTGCCTCCTACGAGTGTCGCCGGCCCACTGCCTCCGGTGGACTCCACTCCCACGAGTCTCCATTCTCCCGAGCAGTAAGGAGATGTTGTACTGAAAGCGCATGTTGCAAGCCTATGTTTTAGTTGTTTTATATGTATGTTGCAAGTGTTTCATATGGATGTTACAAAATTAGATCAGGATGTTGCGCATGTTGCAATGGTTGTACACGTATGTTGCAAGCGTCCGTTCCAAACGTTTCATCTGTTTTTTAGACGTACGTTGCAAGTGTGTTTATTGTGATGTTGCATATGTTTCACATATATGTTGTAAGTGTTTTTATCTGGATGTTTCATATATTTTGTAATGGCTTTTTCAAGTGTTTTCATGTGTTTTTTTTCAAGTGTTACAGACGCATGTTTCAAATGTTTCATTTGTCTTTAGAAGCATATGCAATTGTTTCATCTAGATGTTTCAAAAGAAGATCGGGGTGTTGCTGCTGGGGACCCACATGCTACCTGCTAGGGCGCCACCGAGCGGGCGCAGACGTCCGGGCGGCAAAACCGAGGGGTGTGCGAGCGAGGGTCGGGCGGCGCGGGCAACGTTCGGGCAGCACAGACGATACCGAATGGCGTGGGCCCCGCGTGGGGGTGCGAAATGGAGTACAGGCGTGGGCGTCCAGACATGTGCGTCCGTCCGGACGCTAGCACTACCGTACCTAGATTTTTTTTTTGAGGGGGCTACCGTACCTAGATAGACCACACGGGCTCGGAGGCAACGCTTCCATTCAGGGGCCTTTTTTTTTTGAGAAACTTCCATTCAGTGGCCTGCCAGTGTGCAGAGCCCGTGCGGTGCACCTCTTTTTTCTGTCGCCGCGAGCCCATCCGTGCGTTTTCTTTCTCCTGGGCCGATTTGCTTTGCAGGGCCACCTCCTGTATGAGAGCGTGCCGCGCGTTTTTTTTTTCTTCTACTGGGCCTAGTTAGCTTTTCAGGCCCACGTCCGTGACGGTCAGACGCACGACCAGCGGAGTGCCGCAGTTCTTCTGTTCTTTTTTTTTTCTTTCAAATAGTCCTCCCTTTATTTTATTTTCCTTTTTTCTTTATATAAGGTTTGTTTTATTTTTCTTTCTGTTGATATATATGAATGCTCGCAAGAGACTGAGCCACTGAGGCAACATAAACTGATGAAGTCACCAGTCATGTTAGTGTCAACGTGTAAGTCATCTGTCATTGAATAATTAGACTAGATGTATCAATGAGAGATACATAACATATTAACCTCTTCAGCACCCTAGCCCATTTACCGCTGGATGCTAGCTGTTCTTGGTGGCGTCTCCACCACCACTGACGTCACCGGCATTGCTTTCTCTCAGCCCTATTCGATGGGCGGAGCTAAAACATATAAGAGAGGGTATATATTCCTTATGTATGCATAAATCTTTACCGTAGAGGTGTGTATATAGTTATAATTTGATCATAATCACTGTTTTTTTTCCTTTTTTGGGTGAGCCCACACCCCCTAAATTCTACGTAGATCTGCTCCTGGTTCGATCCATTGTTATGGTCTCCCTATTGTCCATCAGTTAACAACACCTTATTACACAACCAATCCGATCGTCTCCTCGAAGGTACTTCTAGGCCTATCAATAGAGAGAACATCTTAATTGCCAACCCTCACACCCCCATAAGAACATCCCTTCCATTAACACGACTGCAACAATTACACAAGGACGAATAACTATAGAGGTTGAGGTCATCAACTTAATTATTAGGTAAACTCGTTCCTAGATTCCATGGATGTTCCCCTCAAGTTTGGATGCAGATAAAGTTTTACAGTGATATTATTGCTGTTAGGAATGAGGGAGAAGAAACCAAAAGGATGCTCCTACCACATGATCGGACAAGCATGTTTGAACCAAAAGGAAACACGTTCAGACCACTATACAGTACCATCTTGAACCAGCCTTAACTCTTGACTCTGGATGATAACGAAGGCTAATGAATATTATTGGAAAGATTTGTTCATCTACATTTTAGATAGTTCTAACATCATCATCAAGTTCCATCAAAGCTACTCATAATCAACTAGACATCTTTCAAACTTGTAGTTGATACTGCAATGGTAGACCTTAAAACTAGGCCCTTGGGCATTGCATCAAGTAGAGCCCATTATAGGTAAAGATGAGCATGCGGCCCGCAGCCCAGTGGCCCGGACCGAAGCACGGTTTTTTGGCCCCGCCCAAGCACGGCACAGCCCGCTGTTGTACGGGCCTAGGCTGGCACAGCCCGATGCGCCGGGCCCTGCTTGGGCCGTTGCTCAAGCACGACGGGCGGCACGGCACGGCACGGCCCGGTATTTACTAGAGGCACGGTGAAGACCCGCTCCATTTATAACCCTAACTAATTTTCCCCAAATTCCCCGTATCGAATCCCGTCTCCAGCCGCAGCGGCTCTCGTACGCATGTGAGCGCGTCCCCGCACCACGCACCCGCCCCCCAGTCGCTCTCGTATCGCGGTCTCACTTCTCCGCCCCGCGTTCCAGCATGGCCGCACCCTGCCTCCAGCCGCCACAGTCCGCACGCGTCTCCCATACTCGCGCTGCCATCGCCCGCAGGAAGCCACCGGGAAAGCCGAGCAACCGGCGGTGCCAGCGATGAAGCTTCAGTGGCGGCCCCAGATCTCGGCAACGGCTCCTCCCCCGCGTCGTCGAGCCCGGTGGCCGGCCTCAAGCGGCTCCTCCGGATCCGGTGTCGAGCTGCTCGGGGCGAGCGCGCCAGGCTCCTCCACGTCTCCTCCGAATCGGCGTCGAGCCCTCCTGCCATCTCGGCCTCCCCTCTCCTCCCTGTCTGTGTGTATGGCATCTGTGGGCCTCGGGCCGGCCTAGTGTGCTATTGGGCCCATGCTTTTTGGGTCGGTCCGGCATGGAAAACGGCCCGGAGGGCCGTGCCTAGGCCGTTGGCCAGGCATGAAGGACTAGTGCGGCGTGGCCTGGCGGCCCAGCGATCCCTTCCGTGCCATGCCCTGTCGGGCCGTGCCTGGCATGGGCCCGTGCCGGGCTGGGCGGGTGGCCCGTTTGCTCATCTTTAATTAGAGGTGTGTCCTAAATAGGGTTTCTCCAATCCCGATGTTGCCCTACCTATAGATATCGCTCGTATCTATTACTTTGAGGTTGTGTTCTATTTAGATAAAATTTAGTTTTAGCTACTTGCATATAACCCTACTGGAGGCGCCCTCTTTGCCGAGGGCCCAGGGCACTCGGCAAAGGCCCAAAAGCCCTCGGCAAAGGCTTTGTCGAGCGCCGCCTCGGCAAAGAGCCCTCGGAAAAAAATTTAATGGCAAAGAAGCTCTTTGTCGAGGGCCATTTGTCGGGCACTTGGCAAAGCCTTTTCCGAGGGCCAACGGCGACACTCGGCAAAGAAAAGCAGCCGTCAACGGCGCTGCTCCGTTGACGGCGCCTTTGCCGAGTGCCGACAGTTAGGGCACTCGACAAAGACATTTTTTATTTTTTTTCAAAAACTCTCTGCCGAGTGCTTCCCCAACTTGGCACTCGGCAAAGATTTTTTGCTTTTTTAAAAAAAATCTTTGCCGAGTGCAATGTCCTGGCACTCGGCAAAGTTTCCCAGCTTTGCCGAGTGCCATGACCATTGCACTCGGCAAATCAACTGAAATTGCAATTTTTTTTTGTTTTTTTGCATTCCACTGACACAAACAGTTCAAATATATATCACATGTCACATATATATCACAAACATCACAATAATCACATATATATCACAACGAAACCATTTTCACACATTATATCACAACCACAACTCAAATAACAACATATCGCAACCACAAGTCAAATATCACAACCACAATTCACAAATTCACAACCACAGTCCATCAAGTCCAAGCATAAGTCACAACCACAAGTGAAGCTCAAGTCCAAGCACATGACGAAGCACAACTCCTCAAAAAAGCGGCATATGACACGATGGTGAAGCAAAGGCTCCATCATTCGGTGATGCATGAGCGGGGTTATTCGAACCCACCGACAGAAGCTGCAAAAAGGATAAGACGTTGCATGTGTGAGATTCATCTAGTAAGTTTCTATGTGAAGCATTGGTGTATGTCATAGCTAGTGCAAGCATCTAGTAAGTTTCTATGTCAAGCATCTAGTAAATTGAGAATGTCAAGCATGGTTGTATGTCATAGCTAGTGCAAGCATGTAGTAAGTTTCTATGTCAAGCATCTAGTAAGTTTCTATGTCAAGCATCTAGTAAGTTTGTATGTCAACCATGGTTGTATGTCAAGGAAGCATCTAGTAAGAGTGAACTTTCATACTTACAGGAGTGGTTGTAGGAGTAGGCGGTGGAGGAGCTGCCAACGGCAAAGGTACACCCCCTTGCTGGACACTCCGCATGAAGGCCTCCATTTCTTGCATCCTCCTCTCTTGGGCCACGAATGCTTCCCTCTGGGCCTGCAGCTGCGCGCTCTAAGCCTCGACCACGAGCTTCTAGGCCTGTAGCTCGGCCTGCAATACAAACTTCAATGTTTCAGTAATGCAAATGTAACTTAGGTGTGCAAAGATGAACGTACGATGAGTAAAACAGGACGTACCTCGAGAGCGTCGACCCGCTGCAGTGACGGAGTAGGCCGTGGGCGTATGGGCTGGCTGGAGCTCGTGCTCCATGCTCGGAGCACATCAGGAGAGGGAACAGTGGTGGAGTCGATGGCGCCGTCTGGAATCCATAGTCGCCCATGCTTCTTGCCTCCCCTAGCCTCATGATGGTCTCTGCATCAATGGGCTCAGTGCGCACATCGTAATCTTCCCCATGGACCTCCCTCACCTTTGAGGTGTACTCTTGGACCTTAGTGTGCACGGTCAGGTCGGAGTACACCTCGCGTGGGGCAGATGGGTCGAAGGAGATAGAGGAAGACGCCCTGCCCATATGGGACATAGCCCACGTAGAGAACTCCGAGACCTCCATGCCTAGGTGTGCAGCCTCCTGTGAGTAAGACAGCAAGATGGTGAGAAATAAGGTAGAACTCAGCGTCAAATAAGATAAAAGAAATCACTTACATATGCTTGTTTATAGGCGGGGAGGCTACGGCTGCCTTGATGGTGAGTAGCACCTTGCCTCAGCAGATGCTGGTCCCGCTGCCTCGCGTGGTTCTCAACGAAGTCGTTGGACAACCACCTGTCCATGATCATCTCCCAGCACACGGAGTGGGATCGGCACCACCAGGGAATCACCTACAAGTCATCGATTATTTGACATAGAAAAAGATAAAATTAAACCGACTTAATCTCAAAATGAATCATTATTAATGTTTTTCGTCTACCTCAAGGTACTGAGCCCGGGACAGCTCCACCTGTCTTGCATCAGGCTTGCTGATGGACTGCTTCAACAACACGGCGTAGTAGTCTCTGTGGGCCTGCACGCGTGCCTCATGGTGCATGTCGGTGACGTACTTCCTATAGGCGGCGGCAGCCGCCTGATCCACCTAGGCCTCAAGTCCTTCCGGCTTGAAATACCTCTGCATACAAAACCGATGTATCCATTCATTATTTCAATAAAAGACTTGCCCAATGAAAATGTTGTGCGAGAGAGACTTACCCAAAACTCCACTAGTACCCACTCCTACTTGTTGCGGTACTTGTCGTCAGGGGCCAACTAGTACCTATCCCACATGTAGGCCAGCTCCCGCATGTCCTCGGACACATTCACAAGGCTGGGGTACCATTTCCTGCACAAAACACCAAGGATGCTCGTGGGGGAGCGTGCAGGAGTACCCGACAAAACCAACCAGGCCCTGCATAAGTGATTAAGAAAATTTATCAGTTTCTCTTTTGATTTCCAACATTATCATATGAAGTAGTTGTGATAACATCTATAGTTACTTACCTCTTTGCCATAGGGCGAATCAGTGCCCAGTTGCGAGGAAGCGGAGGCTGAGAGAGGCTCATGGGGCCTCGCTGGTAGACAGTTAGGGTAGCAGAACTGTCGCCCTCGGCGGCCTCATCCTTGGTCGCCTCATCCTCGGCCACCTCGTCCTTGGTCTGTCGGACGTCCTCATCCTCGACCTCATCCTCGAGCGTGGCCGTCACATGCTCCTCCTCCATCACCTCGTCTGAAGGTGGCGGGGAAGGAATCCGCTGCCTCCTGCTAACCCTGGTCCTCCTCCTCTGACCTCCTGTGGACGCTACCCCTAACCTCGACCCCTCGTCTGAAATGGGAGGGCGTGGTCTCCCGCAAAGGGAGGCTGTCTCACGTCATGGACGGCTGCTCGCCATCACCTGCAATCACAAAGAATGAACAAGACTTATTAGTATATATATTAGAAATAGATTCAAAATAAATAAAGAAAACATAAACTAAAACAAACATAGTATTACATGTATTAGGAATAATCTTCATGATTAGGATCATAGGTGTCGTCATCACTGTCAAAATTGTTCAAATGGGCAACACTATTTGAAGGTTCTATGTTGTCTTCGTCGTCATTGCCTAGCCTTAATTGGTCAAGCAATTCTATGTCCTTGGTATTTTGCACCACATCTCCATCAACCTCGTCATCCTCTGTTTCATTGTCTACTTCTATTTCGATCGCTTCGGGTAAGACTATCTCAAACGTGCCTGGTAGCCCATCTTCTTGATAGAACTGTCCATCATATGTGTTTGTGTTGAAGTTGTAATCGTCATCGTTTGGGGTAGGTAGTTTACCATGTGGAGACACCTGGTGCACAATAGCCCAACCCTTAAGATCCGCTTTGTCTTGGTTGGCATATCGCGTATAGTAATCCTGCACGACCTGTTGAGCCACAATGTAGACATCTTTTCCTGGATAGATGGAATCTTCTCGAATCTCGACTAGCCCAAGATCAGGAGTCCATCTCGTTTCTCGAGGATTAAACCAGTGGCATTTGAACACGACAGGTTTATGTTTGTGACCATGAAATGAGAGTTCATAGATTTCCTCAACTCTACCATGATAGTCGAGGCCATCAGTGCCAGGCATGCAAACTCCGCTATTTGTGGTTTTCTGTTTGGGCCGAGTCTACTCATATCTTGTTGCATCTACGCGGTGTTCCTACTCTCTAATAGGTGAGGATAGGTCCTAATCCCACCCGCGGATGCGTAGATGAGGTTAGTTTCCATGCTCCGCTCCCTATCCGAGATAGAATTTCGGCAGCACCTCCCCGCTGTTCTCCTGATGCACGTCCTGCAAGGGAGAGTGTGTATCTGGAGAACAACAGGGGGTGATGCCGAAACACCATCTCGGACCGAAGCGGACCATGGAAACTAACCCATCTACGCATCCGCGGGCTGTCTAAAAAACATGGACAATTCGAAATAGATACGGTCATAGATATACAAAGATTTGTATACCTCCAACCGTATCTCTTTCGGATGGGAGACACCTAACTAGGTTACGCGACCAAAGACCACATACGGATAGAGGGGTTATACCTAGGGTGCCGGTGAGGTTAGGGTAGCAGGGCGATGGAGAGTCGGTGCAGTGGCGAGTCGACGCGGTGCAGGAAGACCCGTAGCGTCGACGAAGATGATCGGGGTCGCCGAGTCCCTCCCACAGGTCCTCCTGCAAAAAAAGGCAAAAATGGTTAGTGTCGACTCAAAATTTCGGCAGCACCTCCCCTGCACGGGGAGGTTCCCAAAACCTGCAAAAAAACATGGCACAAAGGCCAACAACCACATATATACCAAACATGGGCACGAAGGCCAACAACCACCAATATATCAAGAGGAACCATGTACTTTAGTTCTCTTTCCATGCAGATGAAAGTATTGAAGTAGTACAACAATAATTACTACTAACCCTACAACTACTACTAACACTACTACTAACAACTACTTAACTACTAACGGTACTAATACTAAGAACTACTTAACTATTAACAACTACTACTACTAACCACTACTACTTACTAACTACTACTATTTACTAACTACTACTACTACTAAGCCTACAACTAACACTACTAACTACTACTAACAACCACTACTACTTACTCTACTACTATTTACTAACTACTACTACTACTAACCCTACAACTAACACTACTAACTACTACAACTAACACTACAACTAACACTACTAACTACTACTACTAACACTACAACTACTACTAACACTACTAACTACTACTACTACTAACACTACAAGGGTAGGGCTTACCTTGGCGGCAAGAACGGCAAGAGCGAGGGCCGACAACGATGGCGAGGATGACCACAGCAGTGCGAGGATCAACGGCGATCGGAATGGTGCGAGGATCGATGGGCGGTCGGGTCGACACCTTCCTCTTCTTCCTCCTTCCCCTTCTCTTTCTTCCTCTTCCTCCTCCCCCTTCTCTTTCTTCCTCTTGCTCCTCTCCTTCTCCCTCTGCTGGCCGACCATAGGGCACGGCGGGGCCGGTGGAGCTCGGGGCCGGCGGGGGAGCTCGGGGCCGGCCGGGTCGCTGTCCCCGGGGAGCTCGGAGCCTGGGGCGCCGGCGAGCTCGGGGCGGCGGCGCGGCGACGCGGCGGCTGGTGGGAGACGAGTGAGGAGGGGGTGGGGTTGGGCTGGCCCATTCTAGGCCTTTAGGTTAAAAGATTTGTCGAGTGCCAGGCCCAGCGGCACTCAGCAAAGGTTTTTTTTTATTTTTTTTAAATTCTTTGCCGAGCGCTCTGTGACCTGGCGCTCGACAAAGGCTTCTTTGCCGAGTGCAAGGTTGGCACTCGGCAAATTAATTTTTTTTTGTTTTTTCGCCCCATTTTTTTCTAGGGCCTTGCTACAGTAATTAAAACTCCATTTCAAAATTTGGGACAATTTTTTAGTTTTTTTACTTTATTTCCTTAATTAGTTTTGTTTCGTTGAATTTTTCTGACTATTTTAAATTTGAACTGCATGTACATGAAATAATGGAATTTGGTCATTCAAAAAATGGTATTCATGATGTTTGGCGTATGTTGAGGCCATATCCAGGAACTGGCATGAAATTACGGGCATCTTGTTGTCGTAACATGACGATGTACTTGCGGGAAAAGTGTATTTAAATTATATAAAATCTAAACGAAGTCCGAAAATCACGAAACTTGTCAAGGTGTCTTGTTATCGCATATGGAGGCCGTGGTAAAAAATTGAGAAAGCTTGGAGCAAGTTGTGACGTCGGATGCCTAAAAGCCAGACATCTCCACATGTGGAGATGTCTAGGTTTTATGCATCTGACGTCGCAACTTGCTCGAAACATTCTCAATTTTTTACCACAGCCTACACATGCGATAACATGACACCTCGACAAGTTTCATGATTTTCAAACTTCGTATGGACTTTATATAATTTTAAAACACTTTTCCGGCAAGTGGCTCGTCATGTTACGTGAAGAAGATGCGCGAAATTTGATGCGAGTTCGTGGATAGAGACTCAACATACACCAGATACCATGAATAACATTTTTCGAAGCACTAGATTACAATATTTTATGCACTTACAGTTCAAATTTGAATTATATATAAAAATTCAACATAATCAAATTAATCAACCAAATATAACAAAAAAACTAGAAAAAGCACCAAATTTGAACACGAAGTTGTAAACAATGTAGGCGGGCCCAACAAAAAATTTGGGGTAAAAAAAACAAAAAAAATTGAAAATTTGCCGAGTGCCAGCTTGGCACTCGGCAAAGACTGTCTTTGCCGAGTGCTGGTCCAGGGGCACTCGGCAAAGAATTTTTTAAAAGAATTTTTTCAAAAATAGTTAAAAAGTCTTTGTCGAGGGCCTAACGGTGATGCCCTCGGCAAAGATTGACGGCAGGGGATGGACGTCGTGTCAGGCGGTGTTGTCGAGGGCCGGCCCTTTGCCGAGGGCTTAGCCCTCGGCAAATAATTATTGTTACCGTGTGCTTATCTTTGCCGAGGGCTGTTCTTTACCGAGTGCCCGAGCATTTTCCCTCGACAAATCCTCAGATCCTCGACAAAGATGCTCTGTCCGATAGTGTAATTGCTTAACGCGATTAGAGTAGCTGCAGTGTATACTCATCACAAATTTTCTGAAGCTGGACACTTCACCTGGGTGTTAGGTGAGACAAAACACTCCAATGTCTTAGTTGCTTAGCAAGTTGAGTCCTTCCAAGAAAAAATGCTTTCTCTCTCCACCTTTGTGCAATTGGGAGCTCGTGAATACAAAACAAAAAGAGATTGCATGCACTAGGTGCAAACTCCAGCACCTATTGGTAGCATGTGCTAATTAGGGTGTGTTTGGTTGAGCTGTGGTTGTGGAAAAAAGCTGCTGTGGGCTGTGAGCTGTGAGAAAGCTGTTGTGGACTGTGAGCTGTAGAAAAGCTGAAAGCTGTTTGGTTGAACAAGTATAAAATATACCTGCTATCTTTATCTCTCTTGAAACAACTATGGAAGAGCTTTTTATTCCACCAATTTCGAAAAGCAGAAAGCCAAAAACCAAAAGCAGGGTCAAACCAGCTTTCAAAACTGTACTACGGAAAAGCAGTTGCTTCTGAAAAAGCCGCCTGAAAAAGCAGCCCCATTGGTTGGACTTTTGACTTTTGAAGCTAAAAGCTAAAGCCAAAAGCCCAACCAAACAAACCCTTAGTAGTGCCGCCGAAGCATATTGCACCCACCCTATCATTTTCTCTCTTTGCTACCATCTAAAAAAACCAATGTTGAAGCTGATTTTAGTCTCTTAGAGCACCCATTTTACTCAATTTTGGACCCCATCTTTTGTATTAGATTTTGGCTCTATTGTATTGATTTGCAAATTGTTTTCTTGTTCATCGTGTCCTTAATTGTTCTTCAATTGCAAGTAGGTTTAAGGTTCTTCCCATGTTGACATTCTTATCGAAAGATCAGAATTAACTTTTGTTGCGTCATCCCAGCATCAGTAACCAAGCCGCCGTTCTCTACTTCGAGGGGTTTAGATGCCTTCGCCATTGCCTCATGAACTCTTACATTTCTAGGATTTGTCAAAAGTTTGATGATAAAACAAAGGGAATCAAACCAAAGAACATAGAAAATGAGATAAAGGCTTATCCCAGAAAACTTTGATACCATCATCATTCAACCATACATAGGTGCGGACGTAGAGCATGAACCTAGCAGGACTCCTTTATTTCTTCCTTCTCTCATTCTCTCCATTCTTCTTCATTCTATCTAAAAAATTATGGAGAGGGTTCAAGGAGGGCTTCATTGTTTGAGAGACGGTAGAGAAGGGCTCAAGCTCCATCCGTCCTAGCACTAGATTTGTTTCGGACCACTAGATATATGCTCGTGCGTTGCACGGGGCTATAAGAGTATCAATTGGTGTTTATTTTTTTTATTATGGATGTGCGTACATGTACATATATGATCGTATTTCTTCAATTATTTTATACGGGAAAACAGTCACTGTGATGTCATAATGACATCACATGTCGTCACGTCCACGTGGCCGTGCAGTGCGCGTTGAAGAGGGGCACGACGACGAGCCGTCGCGGCTGCTGCCATGTAGGTGGTCGCGGAGCGCGCCGTGGATAGTATAAACTCGAATACCAGGATGCGCTTGTCGCAGAAGCCCAGCAGTTGCAGCAGGTTGTGGTTCACGCGTGACATCAGAAGCTCCGCGCAGAGCGCGCTCTGCGTCGAAGTGGCACCGCCGACGGCCACCAATGCCGCTGCGCTCTGCCTGCTTGCTGGCCACCTCGCACTTGTAGGGGAGCTTGTCGCGGTACACCAATCCGATGCTGCCGCTCCCGAGAGCCTGTTGGTGAGGCGTGACAGTTGCCGGAAGGCATGGAACCGGAGAGAATTCGGAAAACAAGGAGTCAAACAGAGCCGAAAAAGGCCACGATTTTTTACCCATACCTAGACCCTGGTTCTCTAGTCCATGGACTAAAAGTTTTAGTTCACTTTAGTCCATGAGCTAAAAGTGAATTAAAGTGGTGTTTGGTTTCTTGAACTAAAATTGATTAAAGTGGAGAGAGAGGACAATAAATGAGAGACATGGGTGTCCCCAACACCTTTTAGTCCAGTTTTGTGGACTAAAGGCCTAAAGGATTTTAATCCACTTTTAGTCTAAATGTTTAGCTGTTTAGTCCAACTAAAGTGCAGATTTTAGTTCAAAATGCTTTAGTCCATGAGAACCAACCAAACACCTCCTACAACGAGATGATAATAATCCTAGATCTATATCTGTGTGTTGCAACGAGAGTAAGAAATTTCAACATAACAAGAGAAGCACTTAGAAAAATGTTGAGTCATTGAATTTCAGGAGCCTATCTTTTTTATTGTTGTTCAGAATAATGCGATTTTTTTATGGATAAGAAGATATAAAATTATATAATATGCAAACTTACGGCCCAAACTCCATCCGGCCCATTGCAAGTAGCGTGTGTACGTCGTTTAGGACTGGAGCGTTGGCGTTTTGCTTTTTTGACGTTGAACATCGTTTTGGACTTGGATTCTGACAAGATATTTTGACCACCCGGCCAGCGCAGACGATAACAGTAATTATTTTTTAGGTGTATAGATACATGAGTACAAACTGGAACATGAGTACAAATATTCACAAAAAAACAGCCTTGTGCATACTGCATAACAATCCGCTTCCTGTTAATCCGTTAACTGAAATTGGGCATCAAGTACTACGCCATTGCCGGACTCCTCCTTAGCACTACTCAATTTAGGACCCCATCTCATGTGTTAGATTTTGGCCATGTTGTCTTGATCCGTCAATTGTTTTCTTGTTCATTGTGTCCTTAATTGTTCTTCGATTGCTAGTAGGTTTAAGGTTCTTTCCATGTTGGCACTCTTATCAAAAGATTAGAAATCGTCTTTGTTGCGCCATCCCATCATCGGTAACCAAGCCGCCATTCTCTACTTCGAGGGGTGTCGTTGCTTTTGCCATCGCCTCGTGAACTACTGAACTCTTAGATTTCCAGGGTTTGTCAGAAGTTTGATGATAGAACAAAGGGAATCAAACGAAAAGACATGGAAAATGGGATAAAAGCTTATCCAGAAAACTTTGATATCATCATTCAACCATACATAGGTGCGGAAGCAGATCATGACTCTTCCTCCTTCCCTCCCTTTCTCCCCATTATTCTTCTTCCTTCTTCCTAAAAAATTATAGAGGGGTTTCAAGGAGGGCTTCATTGTTTTAGAGGCAGTAGGGGAGGGCTCAAGTCCCATCCGTCCTACGCTAGATGCCTAGATCTGCCCCTAACCATACATGAGTACAAACTGCAACACGAGTACAAATATTCACAAAAAAATAAAAGCCTTGTGCATACTGCATAACAGTCCTTCCTGTTAATCCGTTAGCTGTAATTGGGCATCAAGTACTACGCCACTGCCGGACTCCTCAGCTCATCCGATCGCCTCCCGCTTCTCCGGCGCACGGAACCCGTCGGGCTCGTCCGCCTTGCTGGCCGGGTGGTCAGGTCTGAGCGCGTGGTACCTGCTCCCCTCCCGCCCGTATGCTCCGCCGGCGTCGCTCTTCGACCTTGCCAAGATCGGCTCCGCCTCCGGCCGCGCCGTCTCCCCACGCTCGCTGTGTCCGCCACCACCACCGCCGTGGCGGGCGCGTGAGTCCACTGTTGTGTTTGTCGTCACGCTGCTCCGCGGCGTCCTCTCGCACGACGACAGTGGCGTGCTCTCGTACGAGTGGTCGCCGTCGAGCACGTCGTGGGTCGACAGCCACTGCATGGCCTTCTCGAGGTACTCGTCCCTCGGAGCCGGCGCCTTCCTGCCATCGCGGCCGCCGTGGTCATGCCCGTGCCCGTGCACGTGGCTTGATGAGTGGCTTCTCTTGCCGCCTGGCAGCAGCTTCTTGATGTTACCGAGAAGCTTGAGCTTGCGCGGCCCGGCTTTCTTCCCCGGTGCTGCAGCAGCAGCGGGCGAGGCGGCCATCGCCGTCCCCGTCCCGGACCTAGCACAAGGGCTCCGCTGAGGCTCGTAGTTGCTCGCTGGCGATCGCTCGTAGCTGTCGCCGTCGACGGACTCGTGCAGTGGGGAGAAGTGGGCGGGGTCGAAGCCGTCGAGGCCGGGGTGACCGTACCTCAGCATGAGCTGCTTGGCCCTCTCGCTGGACCGGAAGCTCATGCTCCTGCTCAGCTCCAGGGCCGATGACAGGTCGTCTCTGGAGCCGACGCGGCGGTTGTCAGCGCCGTGGCCCTGTTGCTCGGCTGTGGGGTGGGCGCCATCATGGTCACGGAGGAGCTCATGGCGGAGGCAGGTGTTGACCCACTTGAGGTAGACGAGCTCCTCGACGTGCTCGCAGTGGTCGTTGCGCAGCTGCTCGATCTGCCTCGTCAGCCTCTCGTTGCTCTCTCTCAGATACGTCATCTCCTCAACCATGCCCTCCTGCATCTGCTTGCCAAAAAAGGTCAATTCAGTATATATATTGCACGTCTGCTTGCCTCTTGTACCAAAAAGGTTCTGTACCAAAAGTTTGTAACTATAATCGATCAGTGGCATCTCTTGTACTTGCCTCACAAAGCATGGTGAAAAAGCTCAGAATTGTTACTGCTACTACGGTACTACCAATGGATCAAAGCTTAAAATTACTGAAAAGCTTTTGACAGACACCATTTCTGGAAAGCATAGTCATGCTCACGGTATTTCCAACTATAAGAAACAGAGAGATTCTGATTTTGAACTCGTATCGAGTTAGCAACTACCTCTGCTACTACGGTAAGTTGCTTTACTGTGGGCTGTTTAGAACGCAGGAATTTCATATGAATCACACAGGAATTTCATAGGAATCAGTTCAATTTCACAGAAAAAACACAGGCATCTTTCTTCTTTTAAAACACTTGTCCTACTTTGGACTTGGAGTGCTAGCTGAAAGCCCGAAATCTGTTGTGGTTGTGGCTACATACGATCAGGTCAAAAAAATTGTATGCGTAATTTCAAAATTCGCATGAAGGAAGGGAATGTGTGGGTAATTGTTGCTGAAGGAGATGTGAAGATATGAAAAGAGATGTGGAAGAACTATTCCCTTCCTTTGGCTTTTGAGGGTTTTCAAAGGTCTGAAACGACTATTCAATAAGGTGGATGAAGCTTATGACCCTATCATGTTCAGTATACTAGTAGTACAAGACACAGTGATATATTACCCAATTTTTTATAATTTGATCTTTTTTTTAAAAGAAAATTTGCGTTTGGCCCAGGAGACGTAAACTCATCTTTAGACCCTGTGGGTCAGCGCCAGGACTCATGACGCCGAGATAACACGTCTCGACGCCACAGATCTTGACTCCGAGTTATCTAGCCGTGTACAGCAGAACATCCTAGATGATGTTGACATGGTCAATGCCTCGGTGCTAGAATACATGACTTTCGAGATCGGCGCCATAGATCTTGACGTCGAGGTGGGAGCCGTACAAGCGGCACCACAAAGCGGCACCACACACCGCTCTCCTCTCCTCCCCTATGACACGGAGGGCTCCTGGGTTTTTATGGTGATTCAGCTTTTCAGCTAGCCTACCCCTACCGAGGCCGGATGCCCGGCCTCGTTTAGTTCCCATCAAAATTCCAAGTTTTTTCACTCTTTTTTCATCACATCAATTTTTGGACGCTTGCATGGAGTATTAAATGTAGGTAAAATAAATAACTAATTACACAGTTTAGTTGAAAATCACAAGATAAATCTTTTGAGTCTAGTTGATCCACAATTGGACAATATTTATCAAATGAGACAAAAATGATACTATTCATCAGGTTGAAAAAACTTTGGATCTAAACATGGCCCGGGCAAAGATTCGTTTTCCTTTCCACGGCCGCAGACGGAAGGCAGATGCAGCTGTAGCTGTCTGGGGCTGGCTGCCCTGCCCTGCCCTGCCCTGGCCCCCGTTTCCCGGCTCCGGCTTTGATCGAGTTGCATGCGTCACGTAGGGCCACATCACAGGCATGGCAGGGAGAGAAGCTAGGCCACATTTGGATTGAAAGTTTTTTCAACCTGATAAATAGTATCACAGGCATGGCAGGCAGTAGCTGATCTAGGCCATGTTCGGTTCGTTGAAAAAAAAAGCAAAAGACTGGTTCAATTGATTTATTATTTGAGAAAAATATCGTTTCGCTTGGAAAAAAAATCAAAGACTGATTTGATTTGTATCACTGCTTTTTTTTTCCATCTCTCATCTAGGTACAACTGTAGTATCTATTCGTGATCAGACATATACCAACGTCACACACACCACACTCACTCACACAACAAGTACACAAACAGATCCTACAACTACACCTAGATTCTAAGATCGCATTCTTTATGAGATCACCGGGTCCATGGATCCATAGACGACAAGGTGCGTCGCATTCCCTTTGTGGTTCCACGCGCAAAAGGCAACAGAGTTATTTAGATGCGAACCCAGAAAATCACAGCCACTAGGGCTCGATCCCTGGCCGACAAGGTCAAGCCACCGGGCCTTGCCACCTGAGCTACGCTCGGTTCTCGATTCGTATCACTGCTGTGCCGATGTGTTGTCGATCTTTTTTTAGCCCAAGAAAGAGGATAAAACAGGTGAGGAGACTAACCTAATCATCGTTGTTAAGGGAGTGTTTGGTTTCTCCTCTAAACTTTAGTCATTGTCCTATTGAATGTTTGACATATGCATAGAGTATTAAATATAGACTAACTATGAAATTAATTACACAGCTTGCGACTAATTTACGAGACGAATCTTTTCAACCAAATTAGTTCATGATTTGACAATATATTGCTACAGTAACATATGCTAATGACGGATTAATTAAGCTTAATAAATCCGTCTCGTGACTGATTCTGTAATTTATTTTTTTATTAGTATCCGAACACCCCATGCGACACCCTCACATAACACATTCTAAATTTTAGTCACCGAATCCAAACACCCTCTAATTAAAAAACGCTACTAACATCAGTACTAGCTCATTCATTCATGTAATAAAGGAGTATTTGGATCCGGCTATTAAAATTTAGGAAGTATGCCGAAAGGATGTTGGATGGGGTGTTTAGATACTAATAAAAAACAAATTATATAATCCGTTAATACTCCACGAGACGAAATTTTTAAGCCTAATTAATCCGACATCAGCACATGTTTACTGTAGCAAAACATTGTCAAATTATAAACTAATTAGGCTTAAAGATTCGTCTCATAAATTAATTACAAACTATGTAATTAATTTTATAATTAATCTATATTTAATACTCTATATACGTGTCTAAATATTTAATAGGACCGTCACTAAAATTTAAAAGGGGACACCCCTAAGCCAGGCTAGCAGCCGTAGGACTAGTAGCGGAGAGCTGAGTGCTGAGACTTGAGACATGAGAGGATGGATGGATGGGTGAAAAGAAAGGAGACGTGTGCAGCAGCTAGTGTACTGTAGAGGTGATCAGACAGAGGCAGCAGCACACCCACCGGCCACAGTGTCGTCGGTCTGTCTGGGCAGTCTGGCCCTGCCCTGCTGCGCTTGCTGACGACGCGGCTCCGGTTGGCTTGCTACCGCTTGCGCGTCTCATCATCTCCGTCGTAGCTCATCATATGACGGTTCCGAGGCCGGCGTTGTACTGGGGCGCTGAGGTACCGGTCATATCAACGATGTTCTATTGTGCACGATCAAGCCAAGATTTAAAGCGTAGACGCGTTACCTCAACGTCACGAGTCATAGCGCTGATCGTTAAGATCCAAAGATGAGTTTAGGCTCTGCCATATTTTTCAACTTATTTTTTTAGTCGGGTGTTTTTTTCTCGCAACAAATCAGCTCGGAACCGTGATTTTCTCTCACAACAAATCAGCCAAAACAATGTTTCGGTTTGTGTTTTCAGCGAAGCGAATGGACCTTTAAGTCTCCTAGGAGACTAAACGTAAATTTTCTTAAAAAAAAATCAAATTGTAAAAAAATTAGGGATATATGATGAGGCAGAAATAAGGTAGATTGGTTAATAGATTTTTTTGAAAAAATGGTGAAGATGACTAAGTTCATACATTATCCATGCATTAAAAAAATACTTCAAAGAACAGACGGTGATCAAACGCTTTTTTTTTAATGAAGGTGATCAGACGTTGCTGTCCTGTACCATCGTGACACCGCAGCATGAATGAACCATTTAACTCATCGTGTCAACAGAACATCCAATAACTCAGGTACGGTCGCCAAAAAAAAACTCATCTTTAGAAGGATCTAAGCATGACTTTGGCTTTGGAATAACAAACCCGGCATGAGCTAATCTAGTTTGGGAAGGCACCCCTAAGTCAAAATAAAGCTGTGACAGTGACATAGCAAATTTGGCACAAATTCTAGTCTATGCTTTTTGGCGACCTTTATTCCCAACAAGAGGGAATGGCAAACGGCATTTCGCCAACATAGTTGCAAATCTCATTGGCACTATTCCTGAATGGAAGAATATTAGTTTGATTTGATTACCCCATGTTCTAGCAAGAAAACTACGTGCCGTCATCGAGATAAAGGAAAATTTCGATCCAATTAGCGCTAGATTTTTATCATTTCATATTCGTATTCATAAAAGGCTGAGAAACGACGTGTAAGGTTACCATCTTCAGCTCTTTAATAACGTGATATGATGAGCTACTCAACCTAATGATTCAATAATAATACTATACTTATAATTAATAAGAAGTAAAATAGGAATTACGTAATTCAATAAAACTCAGCACAAATTCCAGCCTCTGCTTTTTTGGACTTTTATTTATTCCCAACACAAGGGAATGACAAAAGGCATTGCACTTGCAAAAGCACACTTGCAAATCACATAAAACATGCCTAGTCGCAATTATTGCTGACTGCACAGAATAGGAATTTCCAACCATCCATATGAACCTCGTGGACCGAACTACTTTTCATTACTCCTTATTATATTTTGCTGATTTTGTAATCATTTTTCAAAAGGTGTAAACCAACGTGCAAGGTACCATCTTCAACGGTTTACCACGTTACGATAAAGCTAAAATAGCACCCAATACAAAAAAATTTACCAAAAATAACATTTGATAACCACACAAACACAAGGTAATATGTAACTAGATTATACTGAAGACAGGAATTAACTAAGACAGCAATTACCTCAGGAACCAGATTAACCGAGGCGGACGCGTCCTGCAGCCGGAGGGCGACAGCAATTACCTCAGGAACCAGATTAACCGAGGCGGACGCGTCCTGCAGCCGGAGGGCGAGCTCCATGTTGTCCTCCTCCAGCGCGGCGTTCGCCTTCCGCAGCTCCGCGACCTCCGCCGCCAGCGCGGCGGCCCTCTCCTCGCCGCTGCTCTCGAGCTCCGCCACCCTCGCCCGGAGCGCCGCCGCCTCCTCCTGCTCGCCCTGCACCCGCGCCTTGACCGCGCGCAGCTTCTCCCTGGCGCGCGCCAGCTCGGCGCGGGCGGCGTCGAGCTCCTCCACCTGCGCCCTGAGCCTCCCGTTGTCCTCCTGCAGCGTGGAGACCTTGAGCTGCAAGAGCCGCGTCTCCGTGTCGGCGGTCGCGACGCGGCTCTCGAGCTCCCGCACGGTGGCCTCGGCCTCCTGCGACCGGAGGCCCTCGACCTCCTGCAGACGGAGCTCCAGCCTCTGCTCCCGCTCCAGCAGCGACAGCCACAGCTCCCTCAGCCGCTGGAGCTCCCGCCGTTCTTCTTCTTCGTCGTCCTCCGGATGGTCCGGCTCTGTCTCGGTTTCGTCGTCCGCATTTGCTACGGCGACTACTGGGGCCGGCATAGCCTCCATCTCCACTCGCGCGACAATATCCGGCTCGTCGTCGTCTCCGGCGCCGATCGACGCGCCGTGAATCACGTTGTCCGGAGATTCATCCTGGAATTTGAAGATCATATCAGTCATGGCTCTAGCTAGTCCAAAAGTTTCTTTGTGAAGTCGGCATCACCAATCTGATGGGATCGAGAACTCACGTCTGGGTTTGACGACAGAATCCTGAGCCCATCATGAGGAGCACGAAGAGCACGAGGCCGCGGAGCTGCAAGAAAAATCCACAGGGAACATAATCAAAGCCAGCGTCAAATCTAAAACGCGGACAAAGCGCAAAACGGATTGCTCGAATCGCGCACCTGAAGTCGGAGGAGGCAGAGCGGCCGCCGGCAGCCGGCGGCGGCGAGGCCGCTGATCAGACGCATACATCGCCGCAAGGCAGAGGGAAACGGCAGCGGCAAGCGCGGCGGCGGACACGGCGGCGTTTACGGAGTCGTCCCCACCATCCGCCGCGATCGCCATGGATCCTCCTCCTCCTCTCCTCTGGCCGTCCTTGCTCCATCCAAGAAGGCGGCTGAAGAGCGCGGAGAGCGAGAAGCCGAGCAGCGTGCGGTCGAGGCCGGGGTTTGCCGGATCGAACTGGAGAAGGAATCTCAGGCCAGCAGGTCCTGCTCCACCCTCGCCTCCCTCCATCCCGTCAATCCGCCATGAGTTGGGCGAGTGCTCTCCGATGATTCCCCGTGGGCAGGCCCAGCGGGCAAAGAAACCGAGCCCGTGCGCGTGCCGGGTTGAGGTTGAGGTTGAGGCGAGGGCGGCGGCCCCATGGGGTGGGTATATATGTCAACTCGTGCAATGGTCAAAGAAGAGAAGATGGAGAAGAATTGGTGCGAGACAGATAAAAAAAAAAACAGACAATTGCGATTAAGGTCTTGTTTAGAATGCAAATTTTTGCAATCTGGATACTGTACCACGTTTCGTTTGTATTTGACAAACTTTGTCCGATCATGGATTAACTAGGCTTAAAAGATTCGTCTCGTGATTTATAACCAAACTGTGCAATTAGTTATTTTTTTTACCTACATTTAATACTCTATGTATACGTCTAAAAATTAATGTGATGAAAAATAATGAAAAAACTTGGAATTTGGAGGTAATCTAAACAAGGCCTAATATTTGATTCGTTGTTGCATGGATGTGAACAGGGCGCGGAGGAGAAAAGCATCAGAGAGCAGAGCTCCACACGAAAAGCAGAGGTCAGTGTCTCTTGATCCCTTGTTCTTTTTTTCTTTTGGTGGTCTGCACTGTAGATACAGAATTACAGATGGGATGATGGATGGTCCGCGTCTCTCTGCAATGGATTGCTTGGGTTCAAAACTTGGGTGTGTGCGATTTATGTACAGTGCTGCTACTCGGCGTGGAGGAGGTGGGTGGTGGTTGCATGACGTGGAAATTTTCTACGAAATATTGTTTGCTTTTGGAAAAGTTTTGGTGTTTGTGGAGACAGGACAAAAGATTTGTTGGAGTTGTGGAGTCCTGCAGATATATGAGTGTGTCATCATGCATGCGCGATGCACACAATACAGTGGGCCACAAAACCATGTACAGGTTTTGTTTGACATGGCAATTTGACGATTATTTAAGTTGATCACCGCTCTTTTATTAAGTATCATAGTAACATGGCTCTGACTCTATATATCTTGTTTCCACCGGCGGTCTAGAATCTAGATGCCAAATGTCGCGCAGGCCTCTCAATCTCATGTACTATGGTACAGTGACAGACAGGCGTGTCCGCGCAGCAAATGGACCGGATGGAGGCCATAAGATAGTGTTTATTCCCCAGCAGTGGCAGCTGCGATCACAGCACTTGCTGTCGACTGTCGTCTGTCGTTGAACTCCCACATGGAATGGAAACGGGACGTCTTTTTCCACGGTTTTGAACCACGTGATCACCCAGAGTTTAGTTCCTGTGGGCTGTGGTAGTAGTATGCTGCCGTTCGACATAGTAGCCTTTATCTGCTTTTCTTTCGTTTCAGCGCAGGAGCACTGTATACAGCGGTTTATTTTTGGTTCACTTAGTAATTAGTATTTAGGTTCTTATGAATTATTCACGTCAGCAGTTGACTCAGTTGCACGGCACCAGGTTTTGTGGTAACCGCCGCGGTATCGAAGCCACAAGGCAAACCGGGATCGAGTAGCGGCAGCGT
Organism: Miscanthus floridulus; assembly: GCF_019320115.1. NCBI lineage: Eukaryota > Viridiplantae > Streptophyta > Magnoliopsida > Poales > Poaceae > Miscanthus > Miscanthus floridulus. The sequence goes on from NC_089585.1 coordinate 76,435,762, forward strand.
CCGGTTGTCGCGCTCTCCCTCTCTTTCTCTGACGAAGTGATGACCCGGTGCACTTGTGTGTAAAGCGGACCTAGCGACAAAGCGGCTACGGCTACAAGCGCGTCTTTCGCGGCCGCCGGCCGTTGCGCGCGCGCCTTTCATGGCCGCCGGCGCCGCTCCCGAGGGTGATCTCGCTGCGTGCATGCGTCACCGTGCCGCCGCGCCACTGAAAACGCGAGGAAAAGCTCGCGCAGGCAGGCAACCGGGCGTGTCATTGTCATGGCAGCGTTCTTCTCTAGGCAGGCTGTTTCGAATCGAAAGAAGCAAACCTCCTTTAGGTCTGGTTCAGATTGCAAGTTTTTTCACTCTCTCGCTCATCAAATCTTTAGACACATACATAGAGTATTAAATGTAGATAAAAAAAAATAACTAATTACACAGTTTGATTGTAAATTACGAGACGAATCTTTTGAGCCTAGTTAGGCTATGATTGGACAATAATTATCAAATACAAACGAAAGTGCTACAGTGCCGAATACTGATTCCTAACCCCAATCTAAACCAGGCCTTATTTATTTATAGCGGCCTGGATCTGGGAAGCTTCTGATTTCAAGTCACCATACACAAAAACGTTCGACTCTTATGCCATTCACGTCCGTGTGTTTCAAATTTGTGTCGATCTGGTGTCTCCTGAAACGGGTGCTCCAGACTTTCGAGCACAAAATGGTTGTCACGAAATTTTTTCAAATATATATGAAAAAACTTCTGGTGATATAGACTATTCTATCATCAAACAACCCTCAAAGTTTAAATGCAGGCAATGACTGGTGTAAGGAGAATTGGAAGGAACAAATTTCAAACTTCCTTTGACTCCCATAAATTTGTTGTTCTTGCTCGTTGCTTCACATTTGTTTCTGTTTTTTATTTTCAGATTTTACTCTTAAAAATCCCAACGAAAAGTGGCTTGGAAGAATATCATTTTTGAAAATTAAGCTACGAATTTATTTTCATTGGTTAATATTAAACAATATATAGTAGGGAGGGCTGTGAAGTTTGGGGAAAAAAATAGCGGAAACGGTTCTTAATGGGCATAAGTTGTGGGCACGTGTCAGGGATTGACAAACATGTCCATGTACAAACATCCAATTTATAAGATTGCTGCATAAATTTAGGAGGAGCAATCCGTAATAATAATATAATGCATTGGATGTTTTCCTCATGACATAGTGTTGTGTATCCTGGTAGCAGATATCCATGATTGCCTCGTTAGAGCAACTCCAAGAGACTCTTTATATCATTTTTAATTGCTAGGAATAGAGATTTTGATAAAAAAAAAATTCCAACTACTTCTTTATTTGGTTATCCAAATATAGCCGTCTTCTATTCTGGATTTCTCGCTATCTAAAGATAGAAAACAAGAATAACTCCCTTGAGTACATGCAAGATTTAGAAAAACTGTTGGAGAGCGGAGAGATGTATAAAACTGTTTTATGTAAATGGTTCTCCAAATGATGCTTTAGAGAGTGAACTTTACAAAGACTCTTGGAGATGCTCTTAGGAATGTCTCCACCAATTTTTCTCTCCTAAAGTTTCACAAGTGCTCAAGGAGATTTTCTATGTCTCGCACTAGGTCGGAAGTAGCTGTAAGCCTGTAACATCGAATAGCCCCGCAAAACCTAGCACATGGCCCAGCCCACTAACGAAGGTACAGCAGCCCATAGGAGCCATGCATTTTTCTTCTTCTTTTTTTGTTGTTTCCCTTTTTAATTTCCTTTTTTATTGCTACACGACCTACAAAGATGAAAGGCTACTCCCACCCCCACCCCACATACCCTTTCATTTCTACCCTGATCTTTCTTTTAATACTTGCCATTATTTTCATTATGTGTTACAAATTACGTGTCTTTCATCAATTCAAAATGCTTCTCAATATTTTCTTGAAGCTCTGTCTATATGTTCATCTTTTCATGTGCAAAAAATTATAATTGCAAGCTCATAATATTGAAATTGTAAATTTAAATGTTGATTAAGCTATGCATATCAAGAATGACACACATGGTTCAACATTTTGTAAATAAAAAAACCAGGACAACATTTTGAAATATTATTCAAATTTTCAAAAACACTTTAAGATAATAAATGCACATCTCACATTTTGAGAAGTCTTTTTTTTGGGTAACACACTTTGAGAAGTCAGGTAATTTCAAGTTTAACTAGATTTTTAAAAAATGGCATCAACATTTTTGTATCAAAATAGAATTACTATACAAAAAATATATGATATGATTAATCTAATGCTATTTATTTGGTATCATGAATATTAACATTTTTTATATATTTGATCAAATAATCTTGAGATGTGCATTTATTTTGGAACGGATGAAGTATTAGATTTTGTTTTCCTTAAATGCCACTCAACAACACTTAGTTTGGTGGAGCTCATGTGCTCGTGCTGCTCCACCGTCCCCCCCTCAACACCATCGTCATGTTGCCGGGCGCCACCCCAACCGTAGCTGCCTTGGCTGGCACGAGCGCCCATCAGCTCACTCTCCCCTTCAACACATGTTTTTTTTTGGTACAGTGGCCAGATAGGAGAGCAATTTCTTTTTGATAGCACATATGGAAGACTCACAAAAAATACACATTCACAATAACATGGTGGTTCACATGGACTCAGGAACACATTCATAGTTTGAACGAACGATGCATTTTAAGTTTGAGATTTGGACTAATTAGTTACCCATCACTGCTAAAGAAAACGAGTTTTAGAGACCTTTTTTTTTCTTCTAAAGACGCCTCTATCATAAACCACGTCTCGTCGTACAAAACTACCAACCAAAAACACTCAGGGCTAAAAACAAACGATTTAAAATAGAGAACATTAAAATTTCGGTTTAACAAATAAGGGGGAAAATCATACTACCGCAAAAGTTAAGAGGTTTAAAATTACTTTTTTATTTCCTTTTTCTTTTTAAGTAGCGAAGACATTCCGACCCAATAAATGCTCGGAGCCAATTCAAAAGCATCCGACCCAAATCACAGCCGAGCACAATACTGGAAAGCACCAAGTCACTGACACGCGGGACTGGCAGCGCAGCCGGAGAGGCGGAGACTCACGCCCCCGGCGCCCTCCTGGAAAAAGCGAAAACCATATCCACGCCGCGTGGGCACTGGGCCAATCCAAGACCGCCACGTGCCATATCCGGGGATACGCCTGGCCGCTCCTCTCCCTCCACAACGGCACAGCAGCAGCGGCCAACTCCTCTCTGTTAGTCTCTCCTCGCCGCCGCCGCCGCCGACCAATCACCGCGCAATTCGAAGCAAGAGAGCCGCACCAGGAGAAGAGATAGTGAGAGTGAGAGCCCGAGGAGGGGCAGCGCGATGGGCCTCTCGGGCGCGACGATCTCCGCGCCGCTCGGCTGCCGTGGGCTGCGGCGCGGGGCGGTTGGCGGAGGTAAGGCGCGGAAGGCGGAGGCGGAGAGGTGGCGGCGGGCGGGCTGGAGCCGACGAGTGGGCGGACCGAAGGTGAGGTGCGTGGCGACCGAGAAGCACGACGAGACGGCGGCGGTCGGGGCGGCAGTCGGCGTGGAGTTCGCGGACGAGGAGGACTACCGCAAGGGGGGCGGTGGCGAGCTGCTTTACGTGCAAATGCAGGCCACCAAGCCCATGGAAAGCCAGTCCAAGATCGCTTCCAAGGTGATTAGATTCCTACTATTAATTTCTATAATCAATTTTGGAGATTGTTCTAATGATCATGATTAACATGAAGGAAATAAATTATAGATTTCGTCCCCTTTCTTGCAGTAGTATTTGGGTATTTACAGGATCAAATCCATAACATCATGCACATACCGTGTATTTAATTTGACGTACATCAAGCGTTTTGCTTCTCATTTTCTTTCCAACTGCATACCATTCTTTACCATTTGAAAGTACAATCATAACATTTTTTATGCTACATTATTATTATTATCCATCAGTTATTGTTGCTTACTTTTTCCGGGAGAAAAACCATAGCCAAACTAGTATGGTAGGGCAATCTTCAAAGAACATAGAAAAATACTGCACATTTCAATATGGAACCACGATCGTTGTCCTGCAGCCGTACTTCACGTGCTTTGGCTACAACTACAAGGACGTCCATTGAAAAGAAGGGTGATCGCCTAGTGGTAGGCAGTAGGCACGGTGTTTGACCTTCTTGGCTAATATGGTTGGTTTTGCGTTCCAGATGTTTCGAGTCAGTAGATTGACGTAATTTATCCCCGTTTTCCAGAAGAATGGTGCCTATTTGGAAATGTATGTAATTAAAATATTCTGAAACTGTATTTGATGAGAAAATGACAGTACCTCACAAAGTGAATATCACACCGCACTGTACTTTGCCGTCGATAACTCGCAATCTACTGTGATTCGTGGGAACAAAGACTGCTCACATACTTCTCAGGACTATTCTAAGTTCTAACAAGATAAGTCAGTTATACGAACTAGGGTGCCAGCACATTGATGACCGTTCTTTTTTTGTGCTCACTAGTTCCTTACATGGTATGAGTATGACAGTATGGTATGGCGTCGGGCTTTACTCCGGAGGAAGTACGGAGGAGATCGATGGATGTGAGAGCGTGCAAGGATCCGGCGGGGAGGAGCCGTGATTGCTGGCAATAGATGACGATGAACAGGGAAAGGACGCCAGGCGCCCAAGGGTGACTTGTAGTCACAATCCCAGGCTTATTCTTTCCTTAATGGAGTTGGACTCTTATAGTCCTTACAACTCGACCCTGATACTAGACTCTTGACGCTAACAGACTCCTATAAATCTGGACCAAATCTTCTAAGACCCTAACCCAAATGCTGGGACTCTAGATGAGCCTGAATACGACAGCCGATGGTGACCACGTCTGGTCCGGTTCAGGCCCTTGTGTTGTTGCGCCTTGCATAAGTCTTCCCCACCATAACATCTCTCCCCCCTCGGAAAACAGCTCGTCCGCGAGCTGGAAGGAAGGGTGGGCCTCCCGGAACTGAGGAACCGGCTCCCACGTTGCCTCGGACGCAGTCATGCCAGACCACTCGACGAGGACGTGCCAGATGCCACGACGAAGTTCAGAGCGCAAGATGCGTTCCGGTCGTTGGAGAGGCCGGCCGTGGCGAAGTGGAGGAAGCACAGGCTCGGACGTCGGCGGTGTACCACGGAACGGCTTTAACACCCCGACATGGAAGACGTCGTGAATCCAGGCGCCCTCTGGAAGACGAAGCCGGTAGGCCACCTCGCCCACCCGCGCAATCACCTGGAAAGGGCCAGCATACTTGGGCCCCAACTTGCCGCGACCGCCAGGGACTAGGGACTGCGTGTGTCGATGAAGCATGCGGAGCAGTACCCAGTCCCCGACGGCAAACTCCAGGGCACGGTGCTTGGCGTCATAGAAGCGTCGAGCGTACTCCTGCGCCTGGAGGAGGCGGGCGTGTACCTCGTCCAAGAACTCATCCCGGTTGGACAACATGGTGTCGACGGCCTCTGTGCGCGCCTTCCCTGGAACATACGGCAGCAGGTCGGGCGGAGGACGACCATAGACCACCTGAAACGGAGTAGTCTGAAACACCGTGTGATATGCAGTGTTGTAACAGAATTCCGCCCACGGCAGCCAGTCCAGCCAGTCGCGAGGGCGGTCACCAGTGAGACATCTCAAGTACATGGTTATGGCCTTGTTCACCGCTTCGGACTGCCCGTCCGTCTGTGGATGGAACGGAGTGCTCATCCGAAGCTGGACGCCGGCGTGGCGAAAAAGATCGCGCCACACATGCCCCGTGAACACCGGGTCACGATCGCTGACGAGGGACTCGGGAAATCCATGGAGGCGCACGATGTCCTGGAAGAAAGCTCGCGCCACTGACGATGCCGTATAGGGGTGGCCCAAGGGAATGAAGTGCGCATAACCTGTCAACCACGGTTAGGAGAACACTTTTACCGTGGACCTTGGGAAGCGCCTCAATGAAGTCGAGGGAGATATCTGCCCAGACTCGCGAGGGCACCGGTAAGGGTTGCAGCAGTCCCGCGGGGTGCAACGTCTCCGTTTTGTTCCGCTGGCACGTGGAGCAGGAACGCACGAAGTCGCCGCCGACGCTCCGATCATGCTCGATGTAGAACTCGGCACGGAGCCGCCGTAGAGTCTTTGGGATGCCCTCGTGTGCTCCTGTGTGGGCGAGCTAGAGGACGTCATCCAGTAGCGGAGACAAAGCAGGCACGAAGACGCGTCCGTCATGGAGTATGAGCCCCTCGTGGACGGTCCAGGAGGCCTCGTGCGCACCGCCGGCCACGGCGTCGCGGCGTGTGCGCAATGTGGCGTCATTGTCCAGCTCCTGGCGAAGGTCATCGAAGAGCCGGAACTTCGGAGCCGAGAGCGCCATGAAGGATGCCGCATCAGCGTCGCAGAGACCCGCCAAGAGCGGGGTGTCGCCGTCGCGGCGGGATAGTGCATCGGCCACCACGTTCGCCTTGCCTGGGCGGTACTCAATCCTGAAATCATACCCGAACAATTTGCTCACCCAGTGATGTTGTAGAATTGTCGAAAGCCGCTGGTCGAGCATGAACTTGAGGGCGTAGTGATCAGTCCGGACGACGAAGGCGCGCCCCCAAAGATAAGGGCGCCAATGGCAGACCGCTTGGACGAGACCGATGAGCTTGCGCTCGTATGCAGCCGCCTTGAGGTGCCGAGCCGCAAAGGGCCGGTTGAAGAAGGCGATGGGATTCCCGTCTTGATGCAAGACGGCGCCGAAGCCTGAGCCGGACGCGTCGCAGTCGACGACGAACGTGGCGTTGAAGGCCGGGAGATGGAGCACTGGCGCCGCACACAGCGCGGCCTTGAGGGCCGTAAATGCCGCGTCGGCGGTGTCTGACCACCGAAACCCCTCTTTCCGCAAGAGCTGCGTCAATGGGGCGGCGATGGTGCCATAGTCTTTGATGAACCGGCGGTAGTAGCCGGCTAGCCCGAGGAAACCGCGAAGGTTGCATGCCGAACGCGGCTGCGGCCACGACTGTACAGCGGCCACCTTGGTCATGTCCATGGCCACCCCCTCAGCCGTGATGACATGGCCAAGGTAGTGGACCGACGAGGTAGCGAAAGAGCATTTGGACCGCTTGAGATGCAGTCGGTGCTCGCGGAGGACGTCTAGGACGGCGTGGAAATGCTGCAGGTGCTCGGTCCACGTGGAACTGTAGACGAGGATGTCGTCGAAGAAGACGAGGACGCTGCGTCGTAGGAACGGCTTGAGGACGAGGTTCATGAGCACCTGGAACGTCGAAGGCGCATTGGACAAGCCGAAAGGCATGACCAAGAACTCGAAGTGGCCGTGGTGTGTCCGGAACGCCGTCTTTGCCACATCAGCAGGGTCGACACGGACCTGGTGATAACATGAACGGAGGTCCAACTTGGTGAAGAATTTGGCGCCATGGAGTTCGTCCAGAAGCTCTTCGACGACCGGGATCGGGAACTTGTCTTTCACCGTCACGGTGTTGAGTGACCTGTAGTCGACACAAAAGCGCCAAGTCCCGTCCTGCTTCTTGACAAGCAGTACCGGCGCGGAGAAGGGGGACGTGCTGTCCCGTATGACCCCCTGCTGGAGCATTGCCTCACACTGCCTCTCCAGCTCATCCTTCTGGAGGTGGGGATACCTGTAGGGGCGGACAACGACGGGTTCAGTGCCGGGCTTCAAGTGTATCCGATGATTACAGGGGCGTGTGGGTGGGAGCCCTGTGGGCTCCGCGAACACGTCAGCGTAGGTATCGAGGAGACGATCCAGGAGGACTGGCTCCGCCCCCTTGTCAGTGAAGATGTGGCCGGAGAGAAGCTGCTCGGCACGGCCGGCGCTTGGCGAGCCAATGCCCGTCCACAGGACGCAGCGGCTGTGGAGGACGAACGCCATGCGAAGTCCCTCAAAGTCCCACAGGATCGGCCCCAGGGTCCTGAGCCAGGCGATCCCCAGGACCATGTCGTAGCACTCTAGTGGGATGGAGAAACAGTCCACTGGGAAGACTTCATCGCCGATCTCGATCCTAGCGTTGCGGGCGAGACCACGGCACGCGACTTGATCCCCGTTCGCCACAACCACTTGTGCACCGTGGCTGTCCTGAAGCTGTAGGTCCGCGCGCTGAGCCGCCTCTGTGCTGATGAAGTTGTGAGTTGAACCGGAGTCCAGGAGTGCGGTGAACTGGTGCGCGCCAATGTGGACGTGGAGCTGCATGGTCTTTTCGGCCCGGATGCCCGTGATGGCAGACAGAGAGATCATAGGCGCGTCGGGGTCGAATGGCGGTGCAGCCGGGGTGTCCTCCGTGTCATCCTGCTCCTGCACGATGTAATCTGAGGCCTCGAGGTAGAAGAGCCTGGCACACTTGTGCCCCCTTATGTATTGTTCATCGCAATTGTAGCATAGGCCCATCTTTCGCCGTTCCGCCATCTCCTCCGGTGTGAGGTGCTTGAACGTGCGTGGCGCTGATGCCGAAGAATTGGCGCTGGAGATGGCTGGTGCAGGCAGCGCGGCTGGTGCGCCAATAGGTCGGCGCGCCAAGCGCGGTGCCGGCAAGGCAGGGGCCTGCGAGGCGTTGTGGCGCTCATAAGCGCGCGCAAGCCGCATGGCATGCTGCAGGTCCTGGGGCTCGAGGAGCTCGACGTCGACGCGGATGTGTTCTGGCAGACCGCCGGTGAACAGCTGCGCCTTCTACAACGTAGACAGGTCGCCGGCGTGTGCGGCCTGGGCTTGAAACTCCGTCATGTACGCGTCCACTGATCCTCCGAACGGCAGCCGCGCCAAGTCGGCGAGGTGGTTGGTGCTGAGGGCCGGCCCGAAGCGCTGCTGACACATGCGACGGAAATCCAGCCACGCGGGGCGGCCTATGTCGCCTTCCAAGACGAGGTACCACTGTTGAGCCACGCCCGTGAGGTGATACGATGCGAGCCAGACCTTGTCCACCTCCCGTGTCATCTGGCCGCGGAAAAACTGCTCACACTTGTTGAGCCAGCCGAGCGGGTCCTCTTTGCCATCGTAGGTGGCGAACGTGAGTTTGTGGTACTTTGGTACAGCCACGCCCTCCACCTCCGGCGGTGATGGAATATGTGACAGCATCGAGGACATGTGCGACGTCGGTGCCGAGGCATAGGGCAGTCCTGTAGATGAGAACACAGGCAGCGGTGACGGTGAGTGCGGAAAGTTAATCTGGGTGATCGGCACACCCGTCGAAGGCGGTGGAGCAGGTGGCCGCGATCCGTGCACCGTTGGAGATGATAATGGCACAGACGGCGGTGGTGCCACGGCGGATTCCGTGGACGCCGCAGCGCCGTCGGTGATCACCGGAGCGGATGCCGCGGGTAGGGCTGGGACCCCACCGAACCCCGGCAACCCGAATTGCGGGAATGCTGGCCGGCCGTCTAGCGCCGAAAGCCGGGCACCCTGGTCCACCAGGTGGTGGTTGACGGCTGTCATCTGGAGTTGGAGGCCCGCGATGGCCTGTGTCAGCGCCTGGAGCGCCTCCGCGGTGGACAAGGGTTGAGCCGCGGCCGGCACAGTGGGCACAAGGGTGCCCGATGTGGCAACTATCGGCAGCAACACGGCGGATCGTGGCACGGCGGAGGTCGTGGGAGCAGCGGAGGAAGGAGGGACCGGCGCCGATGAGTCCCCGGAGGTCGCCATGGTCTCTGATACCAGGTTGGTATGGCGTCGGGCTTTACTCCGGAGGAAGTACGGAGGAGATCGATGGATGTGAGAGCGTGCAAGGATCCGGCGGGGAGGAGCCGTGATTGCTGGCAATAGATGACGATGAACAGGGAAAGGATGCCGGGCGCCCAAGGGTGACTTGTAGTCACAATCCCAGGCTTATTCTTTCCTTAATGGAGTTGGACTCTTATAGTCCTTACAACTCGACCCTGATACTAGACTCTTGACGCTAACAGACTCCTACAAATCTGGACCAAATCTTCTAAGACCCTAACCCAAATGCTGGGACTCTAGATGAGCCTGAATACGACAGCCGATGGTGACCACGTCTGGTCCGATTCAGGCCCTTGTGTTGTTGCGCCTTGCATAAGTCTTCCCCACCATAACACGGTAGCTTTTTGCCTGATCACACAGTAATATTGAGTTCTCTGGGCCAGTCTAATGTCACATAGCTGACTTGCTATAATTTGAGCAGTCAGGTGGAGTACTCTAGGCACAGGTATTTTGTTGCCTCAAAACCATGGAATTTTGTCTAGAACTGCACAGAACAGCAGAGCTTCAAATAGAGCCTTTGTGCCATTATTTTTTTCCTGAATACGTGTGCCATAAACTATGTGTATTCTGTCTTTGTATCCCAACGAAAATTAACTGTGTGGTCTTATGTTCTGTTTGCAGCTATTGCCCATATCTGATAAAAACACAGTACTTGATTTGGTTATCATTGGTTGTGGTCCTGCTGGTCTTTCTCTAGCTTCAGAGTCAGCTAAGAAAGGTCTCACTGTAGGTCTCATTGGGCCTGACCTTCCATTCACAAATAACTATGGTGTGTGGGAGGATGAATTTAAAGGTATGCTATTATTTGCATTGTTAAAATGCAGAGTGTCTGCATAACATCTTTGTCCGCATAACTTAACATGATGGTACTTATGTTTCTCGTTTACTGTCTAGATCTTGGTCTAGAGAGTTGTATCGAGCACGTCTGGAAGGATACTATTGTCTACCTAGACAATAACAAGCCTATACTGATTGGCCGTTCTTATGGCAGGGTGCACCGTGACTTGCTCCATGAGGAGCTGCTGAGAAGGTAAATCTTAATGTGGCAATATTGGGATTCAGAAGTATCTTTTCCAAGCATGGTGATATAATATAATTGACAAGTAGCAACACTTAAATAATTCGCAGATGCTATGAAGCTGGCGTGACATACCTGAACTCCAAAGTGGACAAGATCATAGAATCTCCAGATGGACACAGAGTAGTCTGTTGTGATAAGAGTCGTGAGATAATTTGCAGGCTTGCCATTGTTGCTTCGGGGGCAGCATCTGGTAGGCTTCTAGAGTATGAGGTTGGGGGTCCCCGTGTTTGTGTGCAAACTGCATACGGAGTTGAAGTTGAGGTACACAAAGACTGAAGAATCTGTTCATTTTAATTTTTTTTTTGTTAAAATTTGTTTCACAAATTAGACAGACCTGTTTGCTCAATAAATTTCTAGATGAAATTTTCAATATATCATTTAGGTACTAGATGTTCGTTATTTCAAAATTGTTTGAAAATTTCAGGTGGAAAATAATCCATATGATCCCAGCATAATGGTTTTCATGGACTACAGAGATTGTTTCAAAGAGGAATTCTCACACACTGAACAAGAAAATCCTACTTTCCTGTATGCTATGCCCATGTCATCCACACGAGTTTTCTTTGAGGTTGGTACAGAGTTTTTGTTACCTCTGTGATTCAGCAACCAGCAATCCCATACTTCAAATTTTCAAAATTTGTGACAAAATACCTTATCACAGGAAACATGCTTAGCTTCTAAAGATGCTATGTCGTTTGATCTACTTAAGAAGAGGCTGATGTATCGGTTGAATATGATGGGAGTTCGTATCCTGAAAGTTTATGAGGAGGTAAGAAGTTAAGGGTCGACAATTCTTAATTTATCACTCATTTATAGTCTGAAAACAAACTGAAAAATGTTCTTGGTTTCAGGAATGGTCCTACATTCCTGTTGGAGGGTCCTTACCAAACACAGATCAAAAAAATCTTGCATTTGGTGCTGCAGCGAGTATGGTGCATCCTGCAACGGGTACAGAAAAATCATCAATTTTTCACACACCAGTTTCTTCCTTGCGTTTATTGACAACGTTTCACAAAATCCATAGGGTACTCAGTGGTCAGATCTTTGTCTGAGGCTCCAAGATATGCTTCTGTGATATCCGACATCTTAAGAAACCGAGTTCCTGCAGAATATTTGCTTGGAAATTCTCAAGATTACAGTCCATCAATGCTTGGTAAGCATTCTTCTGGTATTTATTCAACTCGGTTGTACTATTACACAGCTCCAGGACAAGAAACAGTTTTACTGTGTAAAGTCCAGACACGTTAGCAAAACTTTCTGCGACTAATTGTTATATGATGTTTCAGCATGGAGAACACTATGGCCTCAAGAAAGGAAACGTCAGCGATCCTTCTTCCTTTTCGGATTAGCGTTGATAATCCAATTGAATAATGAAGGCATACAAACATTCTTTGAAGCCTTTTTCAGGGTGCCGAAATGGTAGTTGCACTTTTTGCCCTGTTTCTGTCTATTTTCAGAGAAATTCAGTGTGTTGGAGGTTACTACCTCCATAAAGTTTTGATAACCACATTTTTTTTCCTTCAACAGGATGTGGCGGGGATTTCTTGGCTCAACCCTTTCATCCGTCGATCTCATACTATTTTCATTCTACATGTTTGCCATAGCTCCAAATCAATTGCGAATGAACCTCGTCAGACATCTCCTCTCTGACCCGACTGGCTCAACCATGATCAAGACCTACCTGACCTTATAAAACCTTCTGCACCAGGCTGCAAGAACTCTTAGAAACTGTACAGTTTTGTAGTTGTAAATAAGTTAGAGGGGATCTGCGGGGTTCCTTTTCTTATGGCGGCGGATCTAGGGGTTACCAGCAACGTTATATGTCGGTGTTTTGGACCGGCGGGCCCTCAACCAACTAGTGAAAATGAACTGCGTGCCCCCAATCCCGGATGGTGATGTAAAGAGACACAAGGTTTATACTGGTTCAGGCAATAGGTGCCCTACGTCCAGTCTGAGAGATCGATCTTGTATTCCTTGCACCGAGGTGCTTGTAGTAGGGGGTTACAAGCAGGGCGAGAGAGGGAGCTAGTCCCAGGTCTCTATGTGGAGCAATGTGACTTGCTTGAGATGTTGATCTCAGGCCGCGGGGAAGCGTGTGTGTCACAGAGTGTTGCTTGTGCGTGAGTGAGTTCGTCTGTTCCTCTTCCTATGCGTGTTCGTCTATCTCGTGCGCTCGTGTGCCTCCCTCTAGAAACGGCCCCGGTCCCTTCCTTTTATAGTCGAAGGGGGATAGGGGTGATACATGTGTTAGCTACGTGGCGTCGTGCGAACAGAGGCGGCACGTCCGAGCCCTGTAGCCTGTTACTGTGGTGGCATGGTCGATGGAGTGGTCCTGCCCTTGAAGTGCTGGAGCAACGCGTCGGTCACATCCGATCTCGTGCGACGTGGGAGCTCCAGTGATAGCTTGACGCAGGGCCTGGCGGGCGACGTGCCGGTCGCTGTGTGTTGACCGCGTGAAGAGCCGAGGCTCAGTTGGTGCCGAGGCCGAGCCATAGTGGGGGGCTCGGCGGGCGCGAATCTCGAGGTTGCCGAGACCCTGAAGTAGATTGCCGAGGCGTGGAGGGAGCAGTTGGTCCTGTACACTGATTCTGAGGCTATAGTGACCCGGACTTGACTCCCCACGCCGCATCGTTCCTAGAGCAGGGGTTAGGTAGCACAGTGCAGTGCGGGCGCCGGTCGTGGGCACACTACCGAGCACAGCGGCCGGTAACCCCTACCCTGTCCTGTCCTGTCTCGGACGGTATGGTGCTGATGCGACTTCCCGTCTTGTCGGCTGCTTTGCTATGTCGAGTCGTCATCCGTCTGATGTTGCGGGAGTGATTGGTCGCATTAATTGGACGCGACGCTCTGTTGGGGAGATCGGTCGAGGCAGAGGCGACGGGGTTATTGCCGAGCCGGCCTCGAGCGAGATAGAGAATCGGCATCTCGTCCGAGGCTTTACGCGTGGGGCCTCGGGCGAGACGGAGAATCGGTAGACCGTCCGAGGCCTTTCGTGCGAGGCGGAGAATCGGTAGGCCGTCCGAGGCCTTTCGTGCGAGGCCTCGAGCGAGGCGGAGGGTCAGTGGCCTCGGACAAGGCCGGAGGTTAGCCGATAGTTGTCTCTTGGCTTTGATTCTGACGGGGTCTAAGCGGTTTTTCAGTTTTTGCTTAGGAGACCCCTTCTTATGGTACCCGACAGTAGCCCCCGAACCTCAGGGAGAGTGTGAGCGCTCTCCCTGAGGTTTTGATGAGACTCGGCTCGCGGCAGCTCCTGATGGTGTTTCGTACTCGAGGCCTCGGTGGGTGCGCGTGAGCGCACCCGCCGGGTGTAGCCCCCGAGGCCCTAGAGGAATGAATTGATTCCTTCAGGGGCTTTTCTTACGTTGTGCGAGGGGTTTTATTGCGTTTGCCGAGCCCATGAGTGCGAGTTTAGGTCGCTGAGCCTCGGTTTGGTTGCAGGAAGAGCCCTCGAGCCTCTGTTCGGAGCAAGAGGGCGACCAGGGGTTTCCCTGTCTTTTTTATGCGGCCCTCACACATCCTTTTCGTTCGGAAGGAAGGGGTGCCATACTACCCTCAGTGGGCGCTAAGCCTGGGCGTTCGGGTTACCCGATTTTTTCGGGTCGGGTAATTCGGGTAATTCAAAATTCGGGTAATGAAAATTGCTACCCGATATTACCTCCGAAAAAACACTACCCGCAAATTCGGGTACCCGATAATTCGGGTTCGGGTATTACCCGATATACCCAAATTTACAGAAAACAACAAACTACACTAAATTTTAGTAGCGATCTATACATAATTTTAGCAGCAATTTGTATAGAATTTCAATAGCAATTTGTAGAGAATAATATATTACAGTCACTCATTCAAATAGAGAGAATTATATTCTAATAAAGTGATAAGTTAAATGGTTCAGCTAACAACACATGATAAATACAAAGACAAAAACAAATCTTTGGGTAGTTCGGGTAGTTTGGGTACCGGGGGATATTACCCGAATTATCCAAACTAATTTCGGGTAATCAAAATCGCTATCCGAATTTGGGATCGGGTACCTCGGGTTCGGGTAATTCGGGTCTGGGTTCGGGTAATTCGGGTACGGGTAATGGGTATCGGGTATTTTGCCCAGGCTTAGTGGGCGCGAGCAGTGACACCTCCGGTGAGCTATTATCGGGTAAGTCCGAGTGGAGGCCCATGCCCCATTCGATAGGGGTTGGCTAGCGGTCCAGAGACACACTCCAAAAGTACCAGAGGGCTTCTCTAGTGGGTGCCAGGGCCGTTCGATGGGCCCCAGTGGCTCGACGCCTCCCTACGGTGGGATCCTATTCGGAGACCTCCCTGCCGGTCTCGGACACGACTTAGGGCGTCCCGAGTAGTCGCTTGCTCGGACCTCGGCCTTGTACGGGCTCACCCATAGTCGTCCATGACTCTGTTGCCCTAGGGCGTCTATCGAAACTCTCGGGGGCCCAGCCTTCAAACCTCTGGACCATAACG
The DNA here is from genome assembly GCF_019320115.1 of Miscanthus floridulus. Classification (NCBI taxonomy): domain Eukaryota; kingdom Viridiplantae; phylum Streptophyta; class Magnoliopsida; order Poales; family Poaceae; genus Miscanthus; species Miscanthus floridulus. The sequence continues at coordinate 76,451,048 of NC_089585.1, forward strand.
GGCTTGGTGCCCTTTATCGCATTTTTCCCTATGAGTTCGGGTTGCTTGTCTTCGACCTGGTTGTAGGAAGAGCCCCCGAGACTCTGCACGAAATGAGTGGGCGATCAGGGGTTCCCCTGACTTTTCGGGCGACCCTCGCGTGTTCTTTTCGTTCGGACAGAGGGGTTGTTTGCCGAGCCCTCGAGTGCGAGCCTGGGCCGCTGGGTCTCGGCAAGTTTGCAGGAAGAGCCCCTTAGCCTCTGCACGGAGCGAGAGGGCCGTCAGGGGTTCCCCTGACTTTTCAGGTGACCCTCGCGCATCCTTTTCGTTCAGATAGAGGGGTTGTTTGCCGAGCCCTCGAGTGCGAGCCTAGGCCGCTGGGTCTCGGCAAGTTTGTAGGAAGAGCCCCCTAGCCTCTGCACGGAGCGAGAGGGCCATCAGGGGTTCCCCTGGCTTTTTGTGCGACCCTCATGCATCCTTTTCATTCGGAAGGAGGGGTTGTTTGCCGAGCCCTCGAGTGTGAGCCTGGGTCGCTGGGCCTCGACAAGTTTGTAGGAAGAGCCCCCTAGCCTCTACACAGAGCGAGAGTGCCATTAGGGGTTCCCCTGGCTTTTTGTGCGACCCTCGCACATCCTTTTCATTCAGAAGGAGGGGTTGTTTGCCGAGCCCTCGCTTGCGAGCCTAGGTCGCTGGGTCTCGGCAAGTTTGCAGGAAGAGCCCCCTAGCCTCTGCACAGAGCGAGAGTGCCGTCAGGGGTTCCCCTGGCTTTTTGTGCGACCCTCGCGCATCCTTTTTGTTCGGAAGGAGGGGTGGAATATGCCAAGCTACCCTTAGTGGGCGTGAGCGGTGACACTTTCGGTGAGCTGTTATCGGGTAAGTCTGAGTGGAGGCCCATGCCCCATTCAATAGGGGTCGGCTAGCGGTCTAGAGACGCACTCCAAGAGTACCAGAGGGCTTCTCTAGTGGTTGCCGGGGCCGTTCGATGGGCCCCGGTGGCTCGGTGCCTCCCTACGGTAGAATCCCATTTGGAGACCTCCCTGTCGGTCTCGGACATGACTTAGGGCATCCCAAGCGTTTCGCTTGCTTGGGCCTCGGCTCTATATGGGCTCGCCCGTAGTCATCCCTGACTCTGTTGCCTAGGGCGGCTGTCGAAACCCTTAGGGGCCCAGCCTTTGAACCCCTGGACTGTAACGGGCTCGGTGCCTAGTTCCTTCATCTAAAAGGAATCGAGTGGGGGATATTCCCCCCCATCGGCTTGACAATGGCAGGCGCGCCTTTTGAGGTGATTTTCTTGGGGAGGCAGAACGGCGCCTACCACTGCTACGGTCGGTTGTGACGCTCTGTCCGCGGATGGGACATAACTGTTCGCACGATTAATAAGGAAAAGATGGGTGCATGGGCGGTTAAATCGGATCTAGATTAACTATGCCGGATCTAAGGGAAACTTCCTCGATTTCATCGTCCGCGCGTTTCCCCCCCTTCCTGCATAAATACGTGATGAGCCTCGCCCCTCCCCTCCTTACCTTGCCTGCATTCGCCTTTGCCACCCTCGAGCCGTCGCTAGGAACAGAGAGCACCGGGGAGAAGAAGGGAGAAGGGCGAGGCAGAGAGGGAGAGGCTTACTGTCGTAGTTGCATTCTCCATTGCACTCATGGCCGGCACTGTTGTCATTGAGGCAGATGCTTGGGGTCGGTCCGACGTATCCGTGGAGATGCTCCAGTCGCTCGTCGATGATGGCCTTCTCCGTCCGGTTACCGACCCCAACAGGCTAGAGTGGATTGCTCCATTGGGTGAGCCGAAGCCGAGGCCACGTGATGGCTATGTTGTGAGCTTTGTGTCCTTTCACAAGCACGGTCTTGGCCTGCCAGTGGACCGGTTCATGCGGGCGCTCCCGCACTACTACGGCATGGAGCTCCACAACTTCAACCCCAACTCCATCGCGTAGGCGACCATCTTCGTCGCCATCTACGAAGGGTACCTAGGGATCGCTCCCTATTGGGAGCTGTGGCTCCACCTCTTCCGGGCGGGGCATACCACCAAGCCGATGGGCACGACAGGCACGAGGAAGGCGGTGAGGGCCGGCGGCCACACTCTCCAAGTGCGCCAGGACCAGCAGCACCTTTACATCCTGGCCTAGCTCACGTCAACCAATCGCCACTGGTACACCAGCTGGTTCTACCTTCGCAACAACGACGGTGGACTTCCCCCCTACACCGGGTGGGTCGTGGAGAGCTAGCCGGAGACGTGGAGGTATGGCGTCCTGAAGGAGGATCAGCCTAGGTTGCAGCTGCTCCTGGAGGGACTGGAGAGGCTGTGCGGCCGTGGCCTCACGACGGCTGTGGTTGTGGCGGCCTTCCACCACCAGAGGGTGCTGCCGCTGATGGCTTGGCGGCGGTGCCTGTTCGAGATGAGACTAGATGAGCCGATCGAGGGCATCCGGATGTCCGCCTTCGCCCTCTCCGATGAGGAGATTCTTCATTGGGTGAGAGAGACGGTGGAGGGGCGACTGAAGATCAGTGGTCTGACCCCGTTTGTGATACGCCCATCGTGGGGGTACCTTTCTCTGGTAAGTCACACGCTATTGCGGCCCCCAAGGCCTCCTTGTTCCTTACTATTTTTTGGTTCCTTATTTGTGTTCGCTGTTCCTACAGGGGATGAGAGATGTGCGAGCCTCCCCGCCGCCTGTTCCTAAGGACGCAGAGCGGCAGGCGATGAACTGGGCGCACGTCGAGGCACAGAAGAAGAGGAAGGACGCCAAGGGGGCAAAAGCACGAGGAAGATCCTTGAGTGCGAGGGACTGGAGAAGTGCCGCCGATAGCAGAGGCAGGACGGTCTCCCGGTGGAGGCGTCTCCATCCTCGTCGCTGTCGACGGATTCTTCGGGCGGAGATGACGAGAGCGAGATGGGGCGGGGTCCCCTGGACCATCTCCCTGATGTCGGGGAGACAACGCTCGTGACATCGACGAGCAGCCCGGCACTTCTAGGGGGAGGAGCGGATGCCTCGGGGCCGGCAACCGCCTGCCCCGAGGCCGAGGCTGACATGTCCGAGGCACGGGCGTTAGGAAAACGCGCCGTCAGCCCGATGGGCTCGACGGCAAAGGTGGAGCAGGTGGCGGCGGGGGTGACGCAACTGCCCCCATAGAGGATCAAGGGGGCGTTGGAGTTCGGCGAGGGCCGGCCGGCACCAGCGGATATAGAGGCCGTGCCATCGCCGCCACCACCGCCGTTGTAGAGGAGGGTCGTGGTGCCGAAGCGGTTGTATCCCCGCTCGAGGTGAGTGTTTTTTCAACGGAGTTTGTATCGTCTCCCGCTCACTTTACGGTCATATGCTGACCAAGTGGGTGTTTTGCCTTCAGTCGAAAGCGTCAGGCGGAGGTGCCTGCCCTAGCACCGCATAAGTCGCTCAAGGTGAGCACGGGCTCCACCGCTCAATAGGTGGTGGAGGCGCAGGCCGCCGTACAGTGCGGCATGGCATCGGTGAGGGCTAACCCGAAGGAGCTAGTCACCCAGGGGGAGGCTACCAGGGCGGCCAGGGAGCATGCAGGGGAGGAAACACCTATGCTCCATGAGGCCGAGGCCCGTGAGTCAGATGGGGCCGAGGCGCCCTCAGTTGCTGAGGCCACCAAGGGCTAGACAAAGGCCCCCCCCCAGACTTCTGAGGCTGAGGCGACAGAGGCCGAGGCACCCAGGACCACCGAGGCTGAAGTGGCAGGGACCGAAGCCCCCGATACCACCGAGGCCGGGGTGGCGGGGACCGGCGTGAGTGCGGTGAAGCCGGTGGCCCAAGAAGTGGAGGCGGAGGCGGGGCAAGCCTCAATACCGTCGCCGGTCCAAGGCCCGTTGCCATTGCAGGAGAGCGCCCGGGAAGTGGAGGTCCATTCGATCTCCTCCGATGATACTTCTCGGGTGAAGAAGGTGGTTGATGCCGAGGCGATCGGCACTCTGGAGCAGCCGGCTCCGACCTTGGGCGAGGGAAGCTTGGCCCTCGTGCAGGTATGACCCAAGCCCTGTGGGTGGGATCACCTGCATGTCTTGTGGCAGAGCCGTGACAACCCTAAGGGCGAGCCTCTGTTCGCCCTCGAGGACACGGTCGAGGGGGGGTGTTGGGACACCTTCGAACAATACCGCCAGCTGGCTGAGCGGTCGCTGTGGACAACGTTGTCTGTCATGGCTGATGATCTACCCAGGGTCACCTAGGTTCATGCCTTCTTTTCTCATGTTGTGTCGTCTTTTTCTGAGTTTTCTCGCAGTGAATGATCCCTATTTTGCCTATCTACGAGCTTGAGACCCAGTCCCTCGGGAAGTCATTATTTCTCCAATAGGAGAGGGACGTCTAGGACCAGCTCCAGCGGCAGAAGGGCTTGCTCACCGACGCCAACGAGCTTCTGTCGGCGCGGAGCATGGAGGTGGAGGACCTCTGCCTTCGCTGTGCCGATATGAAGGCCGAGGTGGCCACGGCTTAGGAGTAGGTGGCCCCTTTGGTGGTGCGGGTCAAGGAGCTGGAGGAGGAGCTGACCCGGGTGGCCGGCGATCGGGACGCCTTTGGGTCTTGGGCTGAAGAAGCGACGGCCTCTGCCAAGGCCCTTGCTGGGTAGCTGGGGGCAGAGCAGGGTGCACACTTGCTGACGAAGGGTGCCCTGGCAGAGGCCCTCAAGGTGGTCGAGGCCTCTTGGGCTGAGACTGTGGTCTAGAAGGGAAAGGTCGAGGGTGAGTCCTGTTCCTCGTGTTTTATTTGTTTTTCTTGTGTTCGACCCCTAACTCCCTAGTGTGATGCAGAGCTAGAGAAAGAGGCTTCCAGTGCGGCCAAGGCTTCTCAGGTCGAGGTCTAGGGCTAGAAGGAGAAAGCCGAGGCCTCTCGGGTCGAGGCCCAGCGCCGGGAAGAGAAAGCTGAGGGTGAGTCCCATAGGCCTCCGCCCCTATTTGGCTTGTTTTCCTTGCGCTTAACCCCATTCTGTTTGTTTTGGCACAGAGTTGGAGAAGGAGGTCACCTGGGTAGCCGAGGCCTCTGTCGTAGCGTAGGCGGTGCTCGAGGCCGAGATCGGGGAGCACAACGCGCTGCAGAGTGCTGTCCGTACCATGTGTGAGGCCTTGGAGGTTGAGGGGGCCCAGTCGGGTAGCTCCCTTAGGAGCCGCTTGGTTGCGTTGAGCGGCCAAGTGCGCGAGCGACTTCGGGGGGTGCTGCACACGGGCGTCAAGCGTGCCCTGGCTGTCGTCTCCTCGCACTACGCTGGCATCGACCTCGAGGCCGTCAGTGACGGCTATGTCTTGCCCGAGGATGATGAGGAGGCCAACAAGGAGGTCACGAAGCTGGTGGAGGCAGTTGAGGGCCCTGGCACAGTGCTGGTCAAGCTATTTGAAGAGGAGGTGGTCCCTCCCCCACCGTCCGCCGATGCTGGAGACCCTGAGCTTTGACCTGGGCCCAAGAGGCCATATAAATAAATTAGGGATTACGTTACCGTATCATAACGTTGGTGGCCTGTCGAGGCCTTTTTGAAGTACTTATGCGTCTACGCTTCTTAATCGTTTTTTATTGTATTTCCGAGCCTCTGCCCTCTGTCTTGTTTCTGAACATATTGCTTGCAAAAACTTCCTCGGAGCCTAAGCTACCCTTAGGACAAAAAGGTGGTGAGGGAGTATCGTAGCCCAAAGGCGTAGGCCATCTCACGACACGGCCAGCCTTTTGGCTCTAAGATAGACTTTCGGTCCTTAGGTCTTTTATAATTGATTTGTTAGAGCGTGATAGAGAGTTTGGCGTAGAATTTTTTTTTAAAAATGACTAAAAAATGATACGTGGGACTTAGGGGGGAGTCCCCCCCCCTTCTAGCCCCCGAGGGAGGCTCGGTTCTACAGAGGCAGAGCTGTGTCTCCCTAATGGAGTTATCATATCGCTGAGGCCCTTGATGGGCTCGGGGGTTTCTCGAAAGATTAGAACAACTAAAGAACGCTTCTTAATTGTATTTCGAGAAACAATGTATACAATGCTTGGAAATTTAAGGGTAAAAGCGACGTAGCTGTTCTATGTTCCAAGCGTTGGTGAGGATTTCGCCCTTCTCGTTGGCTAGCTTGTAGGTTCCGGGCTTCAGCACTTGGGCGATGATGTATGGTCCTTCCCATGGCGGCGTTAGCTTGTGGCGGCCCTTGTTGCTCTGCCTTAGCCTCAGCACCAGGTCGCCCACTTTTAGGTCTTGGCTTTGAATGCGCCGGGCTTGATAGCGTCGTAGGGCTTGCTGGTACTTGGCCGAATGTAGTAGCACAACGTCTCGAGCTTCCTCCAGTTGGTCGAGGGCATCTTCACGGGCGGTGCGGTTACTTTGCTAATTATAGGTCTGTAGCCTCGGGGAACCATATTCCAAGTTAGTGGGGAGGATGGCCTCGGCCCCATAGACCAGGAAGAACGGTGTGAACCCCATGGCTCAGCTCGGGGTGTTCCTCACGCTCTAGATGACCGATGGGAGTTCAGTAAGCCATTTCTTGCCAAATTTCTTCAACCGGTTGTATATTCTTGGCTTAAGGCCTTGTAGGATCATGCCGTTGGCATGCTCTACTTGGCCATTTGTCCTAGGATGTCCTACGGCCGACCAGGCCACACGGATGTGGTGGTCGTCGCAGAACGTCAGGAACTTGTGGCTGGTGAACTGTGTCCCATTATCGGTGATGATGGTGTTTGGAACCCCGAACCTGTGGATGATATCAGTGAAGAACAGCACTGCTTGCTCGGACTTGATTCGATTGATTGGACGAGCCTCGATCCACTTGGAGAACTTATCGATTGCTACTAGTAGATGGGTGAAGCCCCTGGGGTCTTCTGCAGAGGCCCAACCATGTCGAGCCCCCACACGGCAAACGACCATGTGATGGGGATGGTTTGGAGAGCTTGGGCCGGGAGATGCGTCTGCTACGCGTAGTACTGGCATCCCTCGCAGGAGCGTACTAGCTTGGTGGCGTCAGCAATAGTCGTTGGCCAGTAGAACCCTTGGCAAAAAGTGTTTTCGACGAGCTTTCGAGGCACTGCATGGTGCCCACAGGCTCCCACGTGCAAATCCCAAAGTAGGGCTCGACCCGCCTCGGTAGTGATGCATCGTTGGAGGACGCCAGATGGACTTTGCCTGTATAATTTGCCGTCGCTGAGAACATAAGTCTTGGCTCGCCGAGCAAGCCATCGAGCATCGGTCCTGTCTGCGGGAAGCTCTCCTCGGACGAGGCAATCAAGGAATGGGACTCGCCAGTCCATGCCCTGGTAAGCCTCGGGAGGCTCCGTGTTGACTTCCATGACCTCAGGCTCGACCGAAGGAGTCTCGGCAATAGAGGGGGCCTTGAGCCCTATGGGGGGCTCGACCGCTGGGCCCTCTTCTACCACCGAGGCGTAGTCAATGGATGGTTTGTGGAGGTCTCTGGCGAAGACGTTCGGGGGGACCGGGTCCTGCATCGACACCATCTTTGCTAGTTCATCCATGGCCTCGTTGAATTTACACGTGATGTGGTTGAGTTTGAGACCGTCGAACTTGTCTTCAAGGCGACGTACCAGTTTATAGTACGCCTCCATTTTGGGGTCATGGCAGTTCAACTCCTTCATCACTTGATCGACAACGAGTTATGAATTGCCCCGTACGTTGAGACGCCGTACTCTGAGTTCGATGGCGATCTACAAGCCATTGACGAGAGCTTCATACTCAGCTGCGTTGTTGGAGGCGGCGAAGTGGAGCCGAATCATGTAGCGCATGTGTACTCCGAGGGGTGAGATGAAGAGTAGACCCACGCCCGCCCCGGTCTTCATCAGGGACCCATCGAAGTACATGGTCTAGCATTCTGCTTGGACTTGGGTAGGTGGCAGTTGGGTGTCGGTCCACTCTGCTACAAAATCGGCCAACACCTGAGATTTAGTTGCTTTTCGAGGCGCAAAGGACAGAGCTTCCCCCATGAGTTTGATGGCCCACTTGGCTATCCTACCCAAGGCCTCCTGGTTATGGATTATCTCTCCTAGGGGGAAAGACGATACCACAGTCACCTAGTGGGACTCGAAGTAGTGACGCAGCTTGCATCATGCCAAGATTACGGTGTAGATCAGTTTCTGGATGTGGGGGTAGCGTGTTTTGGTCTCGGAGAGCACTTCGCTGATGAAGTAAATAGGTCATTGGATGGGTAGAGCATGCCCCTCTTCCTGCCTCTCGACCACTACGACCGCGCTGACCACTTGGGTCATTGCAGCGACGTAGAGTAAGAGGGCCTCGCCCTTGGCCAGCGGTGCCAGGACGGGGGGATTGGTGAGCAATGCCTTGAGTTTGGCGAGGGCTTCTTCGGCCTTGGGGGTCCAAGAAAAACATTCCGATTTCCTCAAGAGGCGGTATAGAGGCAAGCCTTTTTCGCCAAGACGCGAGATAAAGTGGCTCAGGGCCGCAAGGCATCCCATAATCCTCTGTACTCCCTTGAGGTCTCGGATCAGCCCCATGTTGGTCACGGCCGAGACCTTCTCTGGGTTGGCTTCGATGCCGCGTTCCAAGACTATGAATCTTAAGAGCATGCCTCGAGGGACCCTGAAGACACACTTATCGGGGTTGAGCTTGATGCCCTTTTCCCTGAGGCATCTGAAGGCAATTTCCAAGTCACTGATGAGATCACTGGCCTTCCTAGACTTGACCACGATGTCATCAACGTAGGCCTCGATGGTCTGCCCGATGTGCTCACCAAAGACATGGGTCATGCACCGCTGGTATGTGGCCCTTGTGTTTCTGAGGCTGAACGACATAGTCACATAGCAGTACATGCCTAATGGTGTGATGAAAGAAGTCGTGAGCTGATCGGACTCTTTCATCGTGATCTAATGGTAATCGAAATATGCATCAAGGAAGGATAGGGTTTCACATCCCGCAGCGGAGTCAATGATTTGGTCGATTCGAGGTAATGGGAAAGGGACTTTTGGACATGCCTTGTTTAGACTGGTGTAGTCTACACATATTCTCCACTTTCCATTTTTCTTCTTAACTAATACAGGATTAGCTAACCACTCCGGATGGGACACTTCTTTGATGAATCTAGCCACCAAAAGCTTCTGCACCTCCTCGCCGATGGCCCTGCACTTTTCCTCATCGATTCAACGCAGGCGCTGCTTCACCGGTCTAGAGCCGACCTAGATGTCTAAGGCATGCTCAGCGACCTCCCTTGGTATGCCCGGCATGTCCGAGGGACTCCACGCAAACATATCGGCATTCGCATGAAGAAAGTCGATGAGCACGACTTCCTATTTGATGTCGAGGGTGGCGCTGATCCTCAGCGCCCGGTCATCGGGGCAGGTGGGGTCGACCAGGACGAGCTTGACTGGTCGAGCTCCAGGAGCTCCAGGGTGTTGGCGTAGAGGATGTTGAGGTTGCTGCCTCTGTCCATCAATACCTTAGTGAGCCGGGTGTTGCTGATGATGGGGTCGACGACAAGTGGGTACTGCCCGGGGTTCGGGACATAATCGGGATGGTTGTCTCGGTCGAAGGTGATTGCCTCCCGAGACCATTTGAGGTACTAGTGAGCGGCCACCTTCACTGAGAAGACCTCCCGACGCTCTCTCTTCCGCTGGCGTGCCGTGAGGCACACTGAAGGCCCGCCGAAGATCAAGAAGGCATTGTGCACCTCGGGGAACCCGCCGTCCTTGTCATCATCCCTGTCGCCGGTGCCCCTCCTCTTGGCATCGTCGTCGGGAGCCCGAGCTTGGTGTAGTAACACCAGAGCATGGTGCACTCTTCGAGGGCATGCTTCACCGGGCTCTGGTGGTAAGGGCAAGGCTTCTTAAGCATATCATTGAAGAGCCCGAGGCCTCTAGGGCCTCGGGGATTTTTGTGCTTTGCGGCCATGACTAGGCTGGCCTCGAGGACTTCCTACTTCCCCTGGTGACCCTTCTTCTTTTTCTTAGGGAGGTGGGGAGCCGAGGCCCCGGGGGCCTCGTCCCTCCGCTTCCTCTTGGCGTCGTTGTCGGGGAAGATGGCCCCAATGGCTTCTTCACCTGAGGCGAAGTTGGTGGCGATGTCGAGGAGTGCGACCACCGAGGTTGGCACGTTCTGGCCCAACTCTCGAACCAGGTCTCGATAGGTGGTGCCAGAGAGGAAAGGTTGGACAATTTTTGAGTCACCAACGCTTGGTAACTCGGTGCATTTCTTAGAGAAGCGTCGGATGAAGTCTCAGAGAGACTCGTCCAGGCCCTAGCGATAACTCTTGAGGTCCTAGGAGTTCCTAGGGCGCACGTACGTGCCCTAAAAGTTCCTGACGAAGACCCTTACCAAGTCATGCCAGTCGTGGATCTACGAGGGAGGGAGGTGTTCAAGCCAGGGTCACGCCGAGTCTGACAGGAACAACGGGAGGTTGTGGATGATGAGCAGGTCATCGTCCACGCCGCCTAGCTGACAAGCTAGGCGGTAATCGGCCAGCCAAAGCTTGGGATTAGTTTCGCCGCTATACTTCATGAGGTTAGCAGGTTGCCGAAACCAGGCCAGGAAATGAGCAGCGCAGATGGCTCTGCTAAAAACCTAAGGGCCAGGTGGCTCAGGAGAAGGACTACGGTCTTCCCCACTGTCGTAGCGGCCACCTCGGTGCGGATGGTAGCCCCGGGCAGGCCCCTCATTGTCGTGGCGCCGTCGCCTGCTGAGCACCTCATGGTCACCCTACGCCTCACGTCGGTTGTCGAGGCGACCGTGCAGCAAGGGGGCCCTATTGATTGTCGATGCCCGAGCGGGCTTGGGACAAACCGAGGCCTCTCTATCCTGCCGAGGTGGTGCCGTGGGAACGTCTGAGACGCCTCCGCGCCGTTGGGAGGCAAAACTCTTGGCCTGCTGCACTACAGCAGTCTCAAGGAGATCCTAGAGCTCGCCATGGACCTGTCGCCCCTCCGTGGTAGAGGGCTCGGGCATCATTCGGACTAGCATCACCGCAGCCACAATGTTCTGGCTAGCACGGTTGAAGATTGGGGGCTGCTCACCCCCTTCGTTGTTGTTGATGCAGTGGTGGACGTCGCGGGCCCTCCATCAGGCTCCTCCGCCATCACCGCGACCTTGCTGCTCTTGCTTGAGAGTGTCTCGAAGCTGCTGCAGGAGGAGTCGGTCTTGTTCAATCTTGGCCTGAAGCTCTTGGAGCTGTTGCAGGTCCGGGCATCGAAGTTGTCCGGGGGCAAGGTTCCCGTTCTGTGCTGCCGGTGGGACAACGCATGGAGGTGTGGCGTCGCCTGCCCCCTGGCGAAGTGGGGAATGGTTGCCTGCCCCCTCGTCCTCATCGCCTGTGCTTGGCATCCCGAGTCCGACGTGGAAGCACTCACGAGTGGGATCATAAGTGCCTTCATCGTCAGAGTCGGAGTAGCCGAGGTAGTAGTCACTCACGGCCAGGAAGCGGCGCATGGCTTCAGGGTCGTAAAGTCCGGAGAAGTCCGCTCCGGCCCACGCCTCGTCCTCCTCCGAGGAGTCAGCGTGGATGTGAGTCGAAGTCATGGTGTCGAAGTCGAGTGTGAAGCGTTGGTGACGTCCCGAGGGTTCTGTGTGAGCGGAAGCATAGGTGGCGGCGGCATTTCTCAACCCGAAGGGGTATGGGGATGGTGCCATCGCCAGGCTTTGCTCCGCTGAAGTCGACTCCTCAGGATGTGGTGGGGTAGAGCTTGACGACGGGGCGTCGCCACGCGCCACCGGCGTCTTTCCCTTGTCCAGGCTCTGGCTGGACAGATCCCCAACCAGGGACCTCGTGCTAATAGCGGGGCGTGGGATACCAATGGAGCGTGGCGCATCGCCCTGAGCTTGCGTGGTGTCAGGGTGGTCCCCCCCGTGCCATGCCTAGCGAGCGTGATGAGAGCGGCGGCCTGGGCGCCGCCTGCGCCTAGGCTGCTAGGGCATGACATCATCGACGGTCAGTGGGATTCTGGGTGAGAGGAGTACCATATCGTACCCATGTCCTAGAGACATGAACTCTAGGCTCCCGAACTAGATTATCGTGCCGAGACGCAGTGGTCCCATGGGGTCTGCCATCCTGAAACTTGTCGGGATGACGAAGATGACACGCAGTAGTTCCCCTACCTGGCGCGCCAACTGTCAATGTTTTGGACCGGCGGGCCTCTCAACCAACTAGTGAAAATGAACTACGCGCCTCCAATCCCGGATGGTGATACAAAGAGACACAAGGTTTATACAGGTTCAGGCAATAGGTGCCCTACGTCTAGTCTGAGAGATCGATCTTGTATTCCTTGCACCGAGGTACTTGTAGTAGGGGGTTACAAGCAGGGCGAGAGATAGAGCTAGTCCCAGGTCTCTGCGTGGAGCGATGTGACTTGCTTGAGATGTTGATCTCAGGCCGCGGGGAAGCGTGTGTGTCACAGAGTGTTGCTTGTGCATGAGTGAGTTCGTCTATTCCTCTTCCTATGCGTGTTTGTCTATCTCGTGCGCTCGTGTGCCTCCCTCTAGAAACGGCCCCGGTCCCTCCCTTTTATAGTCGAAGGGGGACAGGGGTGATACATGTGTTAGCTACGTGGCGTCATGCGAACAGAGGCGGCACGTCCGAGCCCTGTAGCCTGTGACTGTGGCGGTATGGTCGATGGAGTGGTCTTGCCCTTGAAGTGCTGGAGCAACGCGCCGGTCACATCCGATCCCGTGCGACGTGGGAGCTCCAGTGATAGCTTGACGCAGGGCCTAGCGAGCGACGTGCCGGTCGCTGTGTGTTGACCGCGTGAAGAGCCGAGGCTCAGTTGGTGCCGAGGCCGAGCCATAGTGGGGGGCTCGGCGGGAGCGAATCCTGAGGTTGCCGAGACCCTAAAGTAGATTGCCGAGGCGTGGAGGGAGCAGTTGGTCCTGTACACTGATTCTGAGGCTATAGTGACCCGGACTTGACTCCCCACGCCGCGTCGTTCCTGGAGCAGGGGTTAGGTAGCACAGTGCAGTGCAGACGCCGGTCGTGGACACAGTACCGAGCACAGTGGCCGGTAACCCCTGCCCTGTCCTGTCCTATCTCGGACGGTATGGTGCTGATGCGACTTCCTGTCTCGTCGGCTGCTCTGCTGTGTCGAGTCGTCATCCGTCTGATGTTGCGGGAGTGATTGGTCGCTATTAATTGGACACGACGCTCTGTTGGGGAGATCGGTCGAGGCAGAGGCGACGGGGTTATTGCCGAGCCGGCATCGAGCGAGACGGAGAATCGACATCTCTTCCGAGGCTTTACGCGCGGGGCCTCGGGCGAGACGGAGAATCGGTAGACCGTCCGAGGCCTTTCGCGCGAGGCCTCAAGCGAGGCGGAGAATCGGTAGGCCGTCCGAGGCCTTTCGTGCGAGGCCTCGAGCGAGGCGGAGGGTCGGTGGCCTCGGACAAGGCCGGGGGTTAGCTGATAGTTGTCTCTTGGCTTTGATTCTGATGGGATCTTAGCGGTTTTTTTCGATTTTTGCTTAGGGGACCTCTTCTTATGGTACCCGACACTATAATACACTCGAAAATCTTTTATGGTCGCTATGGTGATGGGATAGAGGAGCACACCGTGTTGTGCATGATGGAATGGAAGAACAATAAGAGAGATCAGGTGATGGTCATGGTTCTGCATAGGCCATTTTTAGGTCCTCTATCCCTTGTTTTTGCTCCATCTCTGTCTTTGCTGTTTAAGGCTTCTTACATGTCCATCAATCAATTACACCCTTATTTTAGGTTGCTCAATGCCAAGTCAAAATATTTTTCCTGTCGAACAATATTTGCAAAAGCAAAAAGGGCAAAAATAATTAGATGTACAAGAATAGTATGAGGCTGTCCTTGCTCCTGCGCCATGGCATTTAGCTGCAAGATGTTGGGGGAAGGGGAAGGCCTGTAGGAGACAAAGGTTGGAGGCAAGGGAGAGAAAGGAAGAAAGGCAGGAGGAGAGGCGGAACAACCCGTCTCCCTCCACCTCTCTGCTTTCTTCTCCTGCGCCGCCATCCTCACATCCGTCGCACCACCCACTGACAGGCCGGCGGCATCCTTATTACCATACCATCACCGGACGGAGGCGCGATGCAAGGAGGCCCACTGAGCCCGGATGAGTACCGGGTGGCGTCGCCGCCGGCGCTGCTGCACCAGCCGGCGTCCCTCATCGTCGTGGCCATCGACCGGGACCGGAACAGCCAACTGGCCGTGAAGTGGGTCGTGGACCACCTCCTCTCCGGCGCCTCTCAGATCGTCCTCCTCCACGTGGCCGCCCATTACCCCACCAACCGTACGTCGTTCATCGCTGTACCCATTTCTCCATTGATGTAGCTGCAGCCAGAAGCTGAGCTCTGGTCTCCTTGAACATGCGCAGATGGGTTCGCCATGGCCGAGACGACGCAGGGCGCGCTGGAGGCTGAAATGAAGGAGATCTTTGTCCCCTACAGAGGATTCTTCAACCGGAATGGGGTAAATGTAATAAAAACAACAATGCAAAACATCCAATGTTTCTATGGACTGCACAATCTTATGGCTGACGGCATGATTCAATCATCACGTTGCTGCCAGCAGGTGGAAGTCTCCGAGGTAGTGTTGGAAGAGGCAGACGTGTCCAAGGCCATTCTAGGTTACATCACTGCAAACAAGATCCAGAGCATTGCGCTCGGCGGAGCCAGCAGAAATGCATTCACCAAGTACTAAAATCCCCTACTTTTTTTCCCCATCGATCAGTTTTTCGTCCACATTGTACCGTCAGCTGACGCCATGAATGAAATGCATCTCTCGCCTCCGGCAGGAAATTCAAGAACGCGGACGTGCCGTCGACCCTGATGAAGTGCGCGCCGGACTACTGCAACATCTACGTCGTCGCCAAGGGCAAGTCCGTCAATGTCAGGCTCGCCAAGTGCGGCGTTCCGCCCATGCACAGTGGCGCCGACATCCCTTCGGACACCGACTCCCAATCGGGGCTGTACATGCGACGCGGCTCCAGGGGGCACCTGCCGCCGGTGATGCCTGACTCCACCAGGCCCTCCGTTGACGGACGCACCCTGCCGGAGCTCAACACGCGGCCAGCGTTCCGCGAGCGCTCGCTCCCGTCCTCGGCCACCAAGAACGTCGTCGTCCTGCCGGGAAAAGACTACTCCGAGACGTCCTCCCGCTCCGCGAGGCACGAATCCTTCGGCGGCGACCTCGACTTCGGCCCGAGCACGCGCTTCTCCTCCATAGACTTCGGCGAGAACCTCGATCTGTCCACCACCCTCACCGCCAGCCCCGCGCGGGAGCCCATGTCACCGGCCACCGGCGTGAGTAGCCGTGCACTCAGTCATGCGTTCTTGATCTGATTTCTTTGGTATTCACCCACCGTTGCCCCTGACCTACGCCATGCGGGTGCAGGCGCAGCGCGATATTGAGGTCGAGATGCGCCGGCTCCGGCTGGAGCTCAAGCAGACCATGGACATGTACAACGCGGCGTGCAAGGAGGCCATCAACGCCAAGCAGCGGGCCAAGGAGATGCAGATGATGAAGCTGGAGGAGGCGCATCGGCTGGAGGAGGCCAGGCACGCCGAGGAGTCTGCTCTGGCAGTGGCCGAGATGGAGAAGGCCAAGTGCCGCGCGGCCATGGAGGCGGCCGAGGCGGCGCAGAGGCTGGCCGACCTGGAGGCGCAGCGGCGCCGCAACGCTGAGGTGCGCGCGCGCCGGGAGGCCGACGAGAAGGTGCGCGCTCTGGATGCCATCTCCAACCATGACTTCCGGTACCGCAAGTACCACATCGACGAGATCGAGATGGCCACGGAGCGCTTCTCCGACGAGCTCAAGATCGGCGAGGGCGGCTACGGCCCCGTCTACCGCGCCTCCCTGGACCACACCCCCGTCGCTATCAAGGTCCTCCGCCCCGACGCGCACCAGGGGAGGAAGCAGTTCCAGCAGGAGGTGGAGGTGCTTAGCTGCATCCGCCACCCCAACATGGTGCTCCTCCTCGGCGCGTGCCCGGAGTACGGCTGCCTCGTGTACGAGTACATGGAGCACGGCAGCCTCGAGGACCGGCTGTTCCGTCGGGGCGGCACGCCGCCGATCCCGTGGGCGCAGCGGTTCCGGATCGCGGCGGAGATCGCGACGGCGCTGCTGTTCCTGCACCAAACAAAGCCGGAGCCGCTGGTGCACCGGGACCTGAAGCCGGCCAACATCCTGCTGGACCGCAACTACGTGAGCAAGATCAGCGACGTCGGGCTGGCGCGCCTGGTGCCGCCGTCGGTGGCGGACAGCGTGACGCAGTACCGGCTGACGGCGACGGCGGGCACCTTCTGCTACATCGACCCGGAGTACCAGCAGACGGGCAAGCTGGGCGTCAAGTCGGACATCTACTCCCTCGGCGTGCTCCTGCTGCAGGTGGTCACCGCGCGGCCACCCATGGGGCTCACGCACCACGTCGAGAAGGCCATCGACGCGGGCACCTTCGCGCAGATGCTCGACGTCACCGTCAAGGACTGGCCCGTCGAGGAGGCGCTCGGCTACGCCAAGCTCGCGCTCAAGTGCACGGAGATGCGGCGGCGGGATCGGCCGGACCTCGCCACCGTCATACTGCCGGAGCTCAACCGGTTAAGGAACCTCGGCCACGCGTACGAGGCACGCATGAGCACCGCCGGGGCCAACGGCGGAGGTAGCGAAAGTGGTGCCCAGGTCAGCGCGACCTCGACGACGGTGGGTGGTTCTTGGAAAACGGCGGAGAGCTAGCGGGCGGTCCGGTGTGGCCCTGAGTCAGTTAGAGAGCGAGCTTTTGATACGGAGAGAAGTGTCCATGGAACTAACGTTCTTTTTATGGATGGAGAGTTAAAAAAATCCAAAAATCTTGGTGTATGTACAGTTCTGTCTATGAGAAATACTAACACGTCTTGCAGTGCTGCTGCCTCTCATCATTTTGACTTTTGAGGGCCATCCATGAACCATTTTCTGCTCTGTTTGGCCCAACCATTTACCTGTTTGTGGCACGATAACAAATTTCAGCCTCTCTCATGGGAATTAGATTGTTTATGTAGGAATTCTGCATAATCACAACAAGATCTTAACTTTTCAAATAGTGTCTGAGTAAGGCACCGCACATTTGCAGACATCGATGGTCAGATCGACACATGGTACCCGGAAGTTTGGAGTTGGACACAATGGCTCTGGTGTTAAAGTTGAGATCTCATTCACGAGCAAAGGATTATTCTTCCTCATTGTCGGATCCAAGAAAACCTTTCGTACGTCTCCGTAATGTTAAGCCTATGTAAGGACACTTGTACAGATGCTTAAAACATGAAAAGAATTATATAATCATTTAAGTTCGGAGATGAAGTAAATGTAAAAATATAATAAAAACTAATCATATGCATGTGATGCACTTGAGCAACAGACTAAATTTTGTATCAAATAGGTCATGTTTCTGATAAACTTTGAAATCTTAACTACATATGGTAGCGGTACTAATAGTTATCTACAAATTTAAATAGGAGAATTTTGGTGAAATTTTTGCATTTTGGTCCTTTTTGAAAATATTTTTTACAAATAGCCACCTGACAAAACATTTTTTGAAAATAGACCACCATCTCAGGCGCATAAGGGTACGACACCGAGGACAGGGCACTCGGCGTGGTGTCAGACTGACGCCGAGGTGTTGCCACGTCAGCGATGACTTCGGTCGCATTTGCCACAGAGGCCGTGGGCCCCGCATAGATCGGCGTGGTCTCAGTTAACGCTGAGCCAAAGACCTTGGCGTGTCCCAACTCGACGCCGAGGTCTGGGCACATGAGGATGTGTTGATTTTTTTTGTAAGGCACCCTCTTTGACCCAGTTAGTGGACCGAGTGAAAGTAAGGTTAGGTTGGTCCGAAGGAGACATGCATGTTCAATTTGAAGGGGTCATTGATGTTGGACCGTGTAAGGGTCCACGCAGTCAACAGGTTGCTCAAAATTATAAGCGAGTCCAAATGAAATGATTACAAGACAGTTGTATTGGCCTTAGAAGTGCGATCTTTCGATTTGGTGTAACTATGCAGTATGGCATAGGAATTGAGAACACTGAAGCATGCCCATCGTTCTACGCTTGCATAGAGAATGGTCCTTCAGTAGAAGAAGAAATAGTTCTCACACAACCAACCTATGGCGGTATTGAAGGGTTAGGATCGGCCGAGGGAGATGAAGGTTGTTGTGATGGTGACGGAGATGATCACGAGAATGCAGGAGCCGATGGTGATGACAATCATGATAGTGATGATGATGATGACTCTTATAGAGTTGGACGACGCTAGCGGAGATGACTTAATTAATGATGCTAGGGCTACGAATCGGTTTGATATGGAGGTAGCTAGAGATGATAAAACCTTTTAGAGGAAATAGCTGAAGACTGCGACGACGGTCGTCCTGTTCGTTGTCTCAATGATAGGAAAATAGAGATATTGTGGAGGATGTTGCCTAGGAGGGATCCACTACTTCCTGATTTTGAGGACCTTAGCCATGGGCACAAGGCAGTAGCTGATGGAGGACCAAGTGATACAACAGTACCTGATGTTACACTACTAGAAATCTCCACTTCTATGACGAAAATCTTAATGACGGATCCAAAACCATCATAGAATATCGCTTTTTATGATGAATATTTTCGTTTCGTCATAAATCAGTAGTGATGATCCTTCAACCCTCCTTTTCTATGATGAAATCAGACATCATCACAAAAAACGTCACAGAAGAGCGTAGGGTTTCGTCACAGATCACTCGCGCGACTCATCTGTGACAATCTCCTTTAAAACTGTGACGAATATGGATTCGTCATTGAACTAATTACCCATATGTAACAAACAATATTCGATCTGTAACGAACAGCTTCGTCATAGATCTCCACACGGTACTTTCTCCATCCGACGTGAGCTGTAGTTACTCATCCGTGATGCTTGTAATTCATCATAAAAGTCTCCGCTCGATCCTTTCTCCATGCGACATGTACCTATGGTACCCATCTCCATCCGACGTGTACTTGTGGGACTTACAGTTACTCATCCGTGACGCTTGCAATTTGTTATAAAAGTCTCTGCTCAATCCTTTCTCTATCCGATGTGTACCTGCAGGGACCCTTCATCATCCTGACCTGTGGGACCCGACTGGCTTACGTGTCACGTGTACCTACTGGGATAGTTCTCCATCTGCCATCTGACCTGTGGGACTATCGATGGGGAACCCTACGGGTCCCCCATAGACCATACTGTAGGGAGGTAGGCCTTGGTAACAAGGCCTACAGCCTAATCGCCAAGAAGAATACGGAGCAAAGCAATGTGCAAAACCAAAACTCTAACTCAAACTATACAAGGAAAGGCGCTCGAAGCGTAGCTTAGGACTCTGACCTTGTATCTGAATAGGACACAAACAACGCCTCTCAGCGCCTGGACTATAAAGGGCTGGTGAGGGTACCCATTGTAAGAGGAGAACGGATACTCGATACTCAAAGTAATACAACGCAAACAGGCTAACGCCAAAACTGGACGTAAGGTTATTACTCGACCAAGTCGAGGGCCTGAACCAGTATAAATCGTGAGTCTCTTTGCGTAACCGCCTGAATTCCACTATTTGCCGAAGCTCGAACAACTGTCCCGGGTACCCCCGTGGCAGGCTATCGGTGGTAAAATATCGACAGCTGGCGCGCCAGGTAGGGGCTTTCGATGAATTTTTTCTCGAGAGTTTAGCAGACCTCAACCTCAAGATGACCTTTTCGACGGGAACAACCTTTATCTTCGGATCCTAGATCTACAAGGCTGACGACGACGGCAAGCTTCGTACCTGTCTCCGAGAAGAAAAAGAATTCGATGATGAAGTTCAATACAAACTCGCCGAGAAGATGACGAAACTCTCAACTTCGGATACAACTCGGAATAAGGAAGAAAGCGGATACGAAACCGACTCTGAAAAAGAGATACAACCTGATTCCAAGACAATCTTCACTGGCACAAGAGCCAAGCCTAATTGGACTCAGAGACACAACAACTGATCGCGAAGGGATACGACCCGTACAACTCAAAGAAGAACTTGGGAACTTATGGACTACGCAACGTGGCATCAGTCTATCAACACTTTACCCAAAACAAGATGAACTTAGCAAGAAGAATACTCCTAGAGGGAGCACAAGAAGGGATGATCATGACAGTGACCCCACAAGACTGTGTGGTGCATTGGCCAGGTTCTTTCACCTCAAGCAAAGTCCAGACTAGCACGCGCGTTGAAGAACTACCTTATCAAGAGGGAAAAGAACTTGGATCCAGTTCAGAAGCTACGGGTAGCTCAACCAAATGAAGGATGGAATACCGTACAAGAAGAGCTCAGAAGAGGTATACTGTATACATGGCGGAGCAGTTAGAACAACCTTTGGAACCACCACAGATACCAGATATAAAATCTTCAGACGAATCAGAAGGCAACATCTCGCTAGATGAGAAAAGCGACAGCAACAAAAATGATGAGCAAAGACTAGCAAGGCTAAAGAAGAACAAATTGAAAGCTGGAAGGAGGAACCAGGCTAAACAAAGGAAGCAAGTCTGGAATAAATACAAAGCGGAGCTAATGGAATACAACAGAAAGAAGGCGGAAAAAGAAGCCACAAAAAATACAAAAAGGGAAAGAATTGAAGAATTAACAAAGGAGTTGTACACCCTCATGAATAACGGGAAAGCAAAGGAAGACCAGAAGAAAGAAGTCAGAGGATTCAGAAAAACAACCCGGCGAAGAAATTCCACAGGAGCCACAAAGGGAGCAAGCCACCCAAAAAATCGAATTTTCAAAGGATAGGACCAGTAGAAAGTGCTAATATCAATGGAAGAAGGAACACTACTCAAAGCAACAAGAAAGAGACAAACCAGAATTGAGCCAACGCTACCAAGAAATATCAAGAAGATTTGACAAAGAAGATGACTACGGAGAGTCTGAGTTAAAAGAAGACAGGTCTTATTATAGAAGGGCAAGATCGCTAGATTATGGAAGAACGGAACCATACGATAGATTCCCTTGTTTCGTAGGAAGACTACAAACTTTAAAGCTACCGCACAAGTTTAAACTAGCAAATCATTCCAAGTATGATGGCAAAGTCGAACCAAGACAATGGCTAAGGGTTTACTCCTAATCTATTGAATTAGCTAGAGGAGACGACGACATCAAGGCTCTATTCTTCCCAATGGCCCTCGAAGCAATGCCGCTACAATGGTTTGACAAATTGAGGCCAAGATCAATCAGGTATTGGGAAGACTTGCAAGAAGCTTTTTACAACAACTTCGTAGGCATTATTACCCATCCAATGACTGCAGCCGAATTGAAAGGAGTAAAGCAAAGGAAAGGAGAAAGTCTAAGGGAATACTATAGAAGATTTGGAGAATTTAGGGCTCAAGTCCACGACATTACTGATAGGGAGGTGATAGAGGCCTTTGTAGAAGGAATTTGGGCAAACTGGCAATACAAGGACTATTTCAATGAGGACCCAAGAACAAATGAAGACTTCAAGAGGGTTGTTGAGAAGCTAATTTCGTCAGAAGAAAGAACTCAGCACAGATTTGCTAGGGACAACCCAGAGAATAGAAGACCCGATTACAGATAGCAAGACAAAAGACTAAGGCAGGACAATATGGTGGCAACCACAGACAACAAAAGAAGATACAATGGCAACGACAATGATAGCAATGGTAGCAATCACAATGGCAACTACAACAATAGCAACAACCGTAACAACTGCAGTTACAATAGTAATAGCAACTATCAGAGTAACAACTACTAAGGAAGAGCACCAGAAGACATAGAAAACATGCCGTGTCACATACACCTAGGGGCCAGACACAAGTTAGTTGAATGCAGCACTTTTCAGCGGCAATTCATGAAGAGAGAAAACATGAATCAAAACAACTCAGAGCCAAAGCAAGAAGAATCCAAGAAGGAGGAAAAGAGAGCTGAAGGAGATTATCAAGAACCCCAACGCCAATTAGCGGTGATATTTTCAGGTGTTCCTAACACACGAAGCAAAAGACAAGAGAAACTAGCTCACCGAGCCATCATGGCAGCTGAACCAGCCATCCCAAGATATCTAGATTGGTCAGAGTACCCCATCCACTTCATAAGAGAAGACCAATGGACCAGTGCAGCAAACACAGGATGCTACCCACTAGTACTAGGTCCGACTATCGTAGGAGTAGCAGTAACTAAAGTACTCATTGATGGAGGAGCCGGGCTTAACATAATTTCCGCAGATACTCTCAAAAGGATGAATCTGGATTGTGAAGGTCTAATAACACCCACAAGCACACCATTCTATGGAATAGTACCCGACAGAGAAGCTATGCCCCTCGGACAGATAACCCTACCTGTCACCTTTGGCACACCAGATAAATACTAGACGGAATTCATCAAATTCGAAGTTGTAGACTTTGAATCATGCTACCACGCAATACTTGGGAGACCAGCTTTAACAAAATACATGGCAGTACCACATTATCCATACCTACTGCTCAAGATGCCAACAACAAAGGGCATATTATCATTGAAAGGAGATCTAAAGAAAGCATATGATTGCGACGTACAAGCAGTACAAATATCCAAAAGATTACAAGATATAAAAGGAAGGAAAGGAGATTGCAATGCTGGCCAATGAAATGAACCCAGATGAGATTAAGATACCAGCTAAGAAGCCAAGCAACTTCGCACCACCAAAAGAAGCCGCTACCAAGACTATTGACCTACTGACTGGTGATCCGGAGAAGACGACAATTATCAGTGCAAATCTCGACCCCAAATAGGAACTCGCGCTCACCAACTTTCTTTGGGACAACAAAGATATTTTCGCTTGGAAGCCAGCAGACATGCCAGGGGTCCCAAGGGAGTTGGCTGAGCACATAATTGATGTGAACAAAGGGTCCAAACCCGTTAAGCAGAAGTTACGAAGATTCGCTCTAGACAGAAAAGCAGCAATAAAAAAGAGATCACCAAGCTCATGGCAGCAGGATTCATCAGAGAAATAATCAACCTGGATTGGCTTGCCAACCCAGTCCTAGTAGAGAAGAAGAATTCAAAAGAATGGCACATGTGCATCGACTACATAGACCTCAATAAACATTGCTCAAAAGATCCATATATCCCACCAAGGATTGATCAAATCATCGACTCGACAGCAGGATCAGCTCTGTTATCCTTTCTAGATTGCTATTCAGGCTATCATCAAATATCCTTAAGAGAAGAAGACCAAAGCAAGACTTCATTCATTACACCCTTTGGGGTATATTGCTATAAATCAATGCCTTTTGGGCTAAAAAATGCAGGGGCAACATATCAAAGAGCAATTCAAACTTGCTTGGGGAGTCAAGTCGGAAGAAATGCAGAAGCATACATTGATGATGTAGTAATCAAGATAAAAGAACCAGATCATTGATAGAAGACCTCGAGGAGACTTTCAAGAATCTAAAAGCATAGCAGTGGAAGCTAAACCCCACAAAGTGTATTTTTGGGGTACCATCAGGACAACTACTCGGGTTTCTAGTCAGTAACCGAGGAATTGAAGCAAGTACAAAGCAGGTTAAAGCCATCATGGATATGAAACCTCCAAAGAAAGCTAAAGACATACAAAAGCTTACAGGATGCATGGCAGCACTCAACAGATTCATCTCCTGACTAGGAGAAAAAGGGCTACCTTTCTTCAAATTATTGAAAAAGACAGGAAATTTTGAATGGACAGAAGAGGCAGAAGAAGCATTCCAAAAGTTAAAAGAATACTTGGCATCATCACCAGTAATGACACCACTAAGAGACAAAGAGGACATGATGCTATACATTACAGCAACCAAGAACGTTGTCAGCATAGCAATTGTGGTTGAGAGAGAAGAACCCAGACACGCATACAAAATGCAAAGACCAGTCTATTACATATGCGAAGTACTAAGAGAATCAAAAGTGAGATACCCACACGTGCAAAAACTACTTTATGCAGTGTTGATATCATCAAGAAAGCTGAGTCATTATTTCCATGAACACAAGATTACAGTGGTAACCAATCTTCCACTTCAAGACATTCTATGCAACAAAGATGCAACAGGTCGGATATCAAAATGGGCAGTAGAACTCGGTGCTTTCAACCTAGACTTCAAACCAAGAATAGTAATCAAATCTCAAGCATTATCCGACTTCATTGCTGAATGGACAGAAATCAGTCA
Organism: Miscanthus floridulus; assembly: GCF_019320115.1. Taxonomy (NCBI): domain Eukaryota; kingdom Viridiplantae; phylum Streptophyta; class Magnoliopsida; order Poales; family Poaceae; genus Miscanthus; species Miscanthus floridulus. Next base: position 76,475,117 of record NC_089585.1, read on the forward strand.
AAAAGAACCCGAACCAATACTTGATCATTGGAAAATGTATTTTGACGGTTCCCTAAAGTTAGGAGGAGCTAGAGCAGGAGTACTATTCATATCACTAGAAGGGAGACAGTTAAAATATGTGCTACGAATACTTTGGCAGACAACTAACAATGATGCAGAATACGAAGCATTAATACATGGTCTAAGAGTTGCAAGCTCGCTTGGAATCAAAAGACTACTTGTCTACGGTGATTCAGCTATAGTAATCAATCAAGTCAACAAGGATTGGGATTGTACAAAAGATAATATGGATGCGTACTGTGCAGAAGTTAGAAAATTGGAGAAAAATTTCCAAGGACTCGAAATCCATCATGTACTAAGAGATTCCAACGTTGCAGCAGATGTGCTAGCCAAATTAGGATCAGATAGAGCAAAAGTACCACCCGGTATATTTGTGGAAGAACTCACAGCCCCATCTATCAAACAACTCGAAAACACAGAAAAAGAGAAGGAGACAGCAGATCCAATGGAAATAGATCAAGTAGAAGAACCAGACCAGTTAAGACAAATCGTGGTCATACAAAGTGATTGGAGACAAACATACATTGATTTTATCAAAGAGAAGAAACTACCTGAAGACAAAGCAGAAGCAACTCGGGTTGTACGAAGAAGCAAAAACTACGTTCTGGTGGGGGATAAACTATACAAAAGAGCAGCATCATCAAAAGTACTGCTTAAATGTGTTCCTATCGATAAAGGAAAGGAAATCTTGGACGAAATCCACTTAGGATGCTGTGGAAATCATGCAGCCTCTAGGACACTAGTTGGCAAAGCATTTAGAACCGGTTTCTATTGGCCAACAGCACTCAAAGATGTAGAAGAGCTCGTCAGAACATGCAAGAATTGCCAAATGTTTGCTAGGCAATCATATGTGCCGGCTCACAACTTAATATTCATACCGCCAGCTTGGCCGTTCTCATGCTGGGGGCTGGATCAAGTCAGACCACTCAAAAAAGCAAAAGGAGGCTTCGAATACATATTTGTGGCAATCGACAAATTTACAAAGTGGATTGAATACAAACCTTTGGTCAAATACAGTGCAGAAAAGGCAGTGGAATTCATACAAGACATCATGCATAGGTTCAGCATGCCCAACAGAATAATCACAGATCTTGGTTCACCATTTACAGCAAGAGAATTCTAATACTGGGCAAGAGATTGTGGGATAGAAATCAACTTTGCATCAGTAGCACACCCGCAGGCCAATGGACAAGTCGAAAGAGCAAATGGACTCATATTACAAGGTTTAAAACCAAGATTATATGAAGATTTGAAAGATTATGGTGGAAAATGGATCGACGAATTACCAAAAGTAGTATAGGGTCTAAGAACCCAGATCAGCAGAGCAACTAGATACCGTTCTTTCTGGTCTATGGATCAGAGGCAGTACTACCAGCCAACTTAATATGGCTATCTCCAAGAATAGAACAATATGAAGAAGGCGAAGCAGAAGAAACAAGGCGGTTAGAAATTGATTCAATTGAAGAAATAAGAGATAGTGCAATCATACAAAATGCAAGATATCAGCAAGGGTTACGAAGACATTATGACAAAAGTACTCAACCCTGATCACTAAAGCCTGGGGACTCAGTACTACGACTAATCCAGAAGAAAGATGGACGACACAAACTACTCAGTCCATGGGAAGGACCCTTCATCGTTGTGCTATACGGGTATGATTGCTTACTTACCCTGCAAACAGCCAACCCGAAAACGGTTGTGCTATACGGGTCTGGTCGCCTACCCCAAGAGTGGTACGATCGAATACTTCACCCAAGAAGCGGCACAAGCACTCCAACAACTCGGTCGCCTACCCCAAGAGTGGTACGATCGACTACTTCGCCCAAGAAGCGGCACAAACACTCCAACAACTCGATCGCCTACCCCAAGAGTGGTACGATCGACTACTTCACCCAAGAAGCGGCACAAGCACTCCAACAACTCGGTCGCCTACCCCAAGAGTGGTACGATCGACTACTTCACCCAAGAAGCGGCACAAGCACTCCAACAACTCGGTCGCCTACCCCAAGAGTGGTACGATCGACTACTTCGCCCAAGAAGCGGCACAAGCACTCCAACAACTTGGTCGCCTACCCCAAGAGTGATACGATCGACTACTTCACCCAAGAAGCGGCACAAGCACTCCAACAGCTCGGTCGCCTACCCCAAGAGTGGTACGATCGACTACTTCGCCCAAGGAGCGGAGAGTGGTATGATCGACTACTTCGCCCAAGAAGCGGCACAAGCACTCCAACAACTTGATCATCTACCCCAAGAGTGGTACGATCGACTACTTCACCAAGAGAGGGACACAAGCACTCCAACAACTCGGTCGCCTACCCCAAGAGCGGCACGATCGACTATGTTGCCCAAGGAGGGGCACAAACACTCCAACAACTCGATCGCCTACCCCAAGAGTGGTATGATTGACTACTTCACCCAAGAAGCGGCACAAGCACTCCAACAACTCGGTCACCTACCCCAAGAGTGGTACGATCGACTACTTCGCCAAAGAAGCGGCACAAGCACTCTAACAGCTCGGTCGCCTACCCCAAGAGTGGTACGATCAACTACTTCACCCTAGAAAGGGACACAAGCACTCCAACAACTCGGTCGCCTACCCCAAGAGTGGCACGATCAACTACGTTTCCCAAGGAGGGGCACATACACTCGAACAACTTGATCGTCTACCCCAAGAGCGGTACAATCGACTACTTCGACCAAAGAGAGGCACAAACACTCCAAACAACTCGGTCACAGAGCAGAAAGGAATATTTTTTCATTTCATCAAAGGTGCATTGAGATTACAATAGAATATAAGATCTGATGAATTCGACGAAGAAAGCAAAGGAAATCATTCAGCACAAGGTTGCAACCCTCGAACCAAGATTCAATATTACTAGGCAGGATAAAACAACTTGAACGTAGTTTTCTCCAAAGGAAAGGCGCACATCCAAGATTGCTATAGGTGATAGAGAAGGCACCCACAAGTCATCCAAGATTGACAACAACAACCACGTCAATATGGAAGAACCCGGCACCATCTCTCAACATGTGCTGAGCTGTATTGGACTAAACCTAAATGGCACAATAGAAGACTGAATAATGGCTGATCTACAATGGACTATCAAAGAACAAGCCAGAACACGCACCAATCATCACTAGCAGAAGAAAATAGAAGAAAGAGAACATGCCCGGGGGCTCGTCAAGCTCCCAAACTATAATATCCATGACTACAAAAAGAAGAAGAAGAAACTACATAGTAGGGTATCAGCAATAGGCCTTATTTATAGCATAACTCAGATGCACATATGCCAGACTCATGGAAGAAAAAAGAACTCCAAAAGGACAACCATGTGAACCATTGCAGAGCTAGGACTTCCGTAAAAAATCAGATGTGACTAGACCATCACGAAGGAACAGTACATACCCAAAATAGCCACAATACAAGATGAAGCATATCTAAGAGAATTTTCCACAGCAGCAATACAACCCGTGAAGACACATTGAATTCTCCAACAACCAGAATGACAGCAGCAATAAGCAGCCGAACAAACAACTCGAAGACGTGTGAAGGATCACATACAAAATTACAGTGTCAAAGGATTATAGTTGAAAAAGAACTCGGACGGAGAAAAATTATAAATCTCATTGATCGAAGATAAATACAAAGGTTACAGACGGCCAAACAGGACCGGATGAACTCAGACTTAAGATAGAGACAATATTCTTAAATATTGCAACAAGGAACCTAGTGGCGGCAGTAGCGGCAGCTCGGATGTAGAAGAACAGATAGAGCTGCATGATCATTACCAACCAAGCATAAGCCCGGGGGCTGCTCAACCTCACACACCACCATATCTACGAATGAAGAAAGAATTGAAGAAGAATTTTCCTACTCAAGGCAGAACCACAACCAACAAAGAAGGTATTTATAGCAAACCAGAGATAAACAAGGCTAAAGATCATAAGAAAGAGAGAGGAAAAGAACAAAAGAGCAAAGCAACAAAGGCGAATAGTGCCCAAAAGCAAGATTCCTAACAAAAAGTAAAAGAAGACGCTCACTCATGGCTATACAAAACCCATCCATGACCAGCAAAAGACAAAGACCAAAGGAGTACAAATCAAGACCCTCCTTCCGGCTTCCTTTCAACAGAAAAGAACCTAGAGAAGGCTCGGGCGCTGCAAGTACCTACCACAGAAAAACATATTTTCAAATTTTTTGACCCTCTAGCTTTTTTGTACAAAAAAAAAACAAGAGGCTTGGGGGCTACACTCAATGATTGCACTCGCTACACTCAAAGGAAAAAGAACCCAGAGGACATCAAGCAAAAGTGCACATCAACCAAAAGAAGAATCAAAGAAGACCATCTCAAGATTTCACTTCAAGAAGGACCCGGATCAAGACTACAACAACTCGTCCCTTGAAGCTCAATCATGAAATGCTTGGGGGCTTGTCGATGGGGAACCGTATGGGCCCCCCATAGACCATACTATAGGGAGGTAGGCCTTGGTAACAAGGCCTATAGCCCAATCGCCAAGAAGAACGCAGAGCAAAGCAACGTGCAAAACTAAAACTCCAACTCAAACTATACAAGGAATGGCACCCAAAGTGTAGCTTAGGACTCTGACCATGTATCTGAATAGGACACAAACAATGCCTCTTAGCACCTGGACTATAAAGGGCTGGTGAGGGTACCCATTGTAAGAGGAGAACGGATACCTAATACTCAAAGCAATACAACACAAATAGGCTAACGCCAAAACTAGATGTAAGGTTATTACTCGACCAAGTCGAGGGCCTAAACTAGTATAAATCATGAGTCTCTTTGCGTAACCGCCGAATTCCGCTATTCACCGAAGCCCGAACAACTGTCCCGGGTACCCCCATGGCAGGCTATCGGTGGTAAAACATCGATAGGGACCCAACTGACTTGCATGTCATGTGTACCTATGGGACCATCTGACCTGTGGGACCCGATGGCTCACATGTCATGTGTACCTATGGGACCTTACTCCATCTCCATCCAACCAGTGGGACCCGACGGCTTGTGTGTCACTTGTACCTTTTGTGCCACCGAGGTCTAATAAATTCAAAAAAACCTCAATGCCTGGGAGTCGAACCTAGGACCTAGAGGAAGGAATGCACGGTCTTTACCATTGCACTAGATGCTTAGTTGTATTAGCATATCTTTGGAGTCTTTATAGTATTATATTCTCTGTGTGGATGCCCTATAGGTTGACCTATATTGGATATTTCCCCTTCAAGTAGAAACCAATCTGTGCCCGTTAGACTAGCGATGGCGGCGGTGGAGGATCCCCGGTGTGCTATAGTGGCTCCAACGTCCTTTTGGGGGCTAGGCGGTGGGGGTTGCCAATGGAACACGATGGTATTGGCGTCCATGTCTGTTGTGTGCTACGACAGAGGCGATAGATCCGATCCGCAGGTATGCTTTCTCACCTTTTCCTCTTTGCTTCACTATTTTGGTCCTTGCTTGAACATGAGGTATACAAGAAACATTCTAGCAGTTGGAGATCTGGTTAGGCCAATGATATGATGATGAAAAGAACTAGGAGGTGGCACTGGTTGGTTTTCTGCTGATGTCTTAGTTTTCTGCATATGTTCAGTTTTGTTACTGTAAATGCCTATGTGCAACTAGGCCTGTTAATTGTGAAGTGCTTGCTTGATTATACCTATCTATCTAGGCAAACAAATAGGCCCATTGCTTTTGCCTTCAAAACTATTGTAATTATCATCCTCTTAATCTTTGTCTATGTCCTAAGCTCTGAGCTTGTGTACTGATTGTAAGTGTGATGGATAGACTTGATTTAGCTAGAATTGTAATGGTTATAGCTCCATTAACTTCACTGTTGGACTTTGGTATGAGTTGTGGACTTTACTGTTGGATCTTTGTTGGATTATTTTCCTCTTCAGTGATCTCATTACTGAGCAAGCTCTTATCCTACTACACATAAATGAAATAGAGGAGGCCCCCAACAAGAGGAACGCATTGGCCAGCCTCATGAACGATACCATTGTTGAGATCCTCTGCCACCTCCCCACCCTCTCCTTGTTCTACTACAAATGTGTCTGTCGCTCCTGGACCCGCCTCATCAAGGACTACAACAACCATAAGGTGCTACCCCGGACTCTGGTAGACTTTTTCTACGACACCGACTAGGGCTATCGATGCTACACTAAAGTCATCGGTGAACACCCCTCCTTGTCCTTCTTGTCCTTCACCTTGGCCAATGTAGCTATCTTAGATATCTGCAATGGCCTCATCCTATGCTGGTGCCGAGGGGCTGATGGATCATACTGCTATGTCGTCTATAATCCGGCAACTAAGGAGTTCAAGGAACTACCACCTAGCATCCATTCTGTTGGTGAGGCTCGATTGGGGTTTGATCCAAAAGCCTCCTCACACTTCCATGTGATTGAATATATAGAAGAGGAGTAGTTTGATCGGTGTAGGGGTGTGGACATCTACTCATCTAAAACTACAGCATGGATCCATAAGAAATCTAAATGGGGCAGGAGTGCTTCTGTGACAATTGAGAGATCCGATAGGAGAACATCAAAAACTATGTATCTTAACGGTTGTCTACACATTATGGGGTACTGGTGGGGCTTGTTGGCGGTCACTAACGACCATTTCTAGCCACCAATTATAGTCCAAAATAGGAGAAATAAACATACTTTTGACACATATGCCTTTACTATTGACCTAGTTCCACTTGTATTCGAGAAAAATGTTTTGTAGGTCACAAGTTTGAATAGAAGTGGAAAACATACCAAAATGTGCAAACACAAAAGCGTAAAGTAGATTCCATACCAAAGAAGGAGAAAGAAGCCCACCTACACAACTTATCTAGGTAGAATACCACCGAGGATGCAACCTAGGCCTAGCCAGCAACCCACCAAAGTAAGGCGGTGGCCAGCGGGGCCAGCCCTAGTGTGGCCGCATCGAGGTGCGCCCGCACCCCTAGCACTGCCTCTTGGGCCCACCTCGCTCTAGCAGTTGCATGCCACCATGCATAGGAGGTTCCCTAGGGTTTCCTTATTTTCCAATGCCAAACCGTCCTCACTTCACTATATAAAGAGGGCTAAAACTCACCTCTCACACACAACATCATTTGGAGCTACATCTCACCTCTCTACTTGTACTCTTTTAGTTCTTAGCTTTAGTAGTATTTGAGAGCAAGGCAAGAGCTACTTGGAGAGCTTGTCTACTTAGAAGAAAGAGCAACTTTGGTATGAATAATACTATGAAGAGTTCTTCCATAGTCATGCTCTCATATCATTTATATAGTAGTGCATATGAACTAGAGAATAGTTTTCATGTTATAATCATGATATATGAACTAGCATATAGTTTGTGTGTTATGATCTTAACATGTTCAACTTTGAGCTTAATCATTCATATGACTTGTATGAGTAGAAGTAGAGCTAGGGTTGGGGTGGCGGTTTGTCGTTCTTTTGGATTTGCCCATATTCTTGCTTGTCAATCCATAGGGTTGGAGTCCTAGGGGGATATGGGTAGTTTCCTTATACACGGGCATGGTGCTTGGGTGCACGGGAACCTTTGGATATGAAGGTATCCCATGGTTGAGGGGTAGGTGGCAGGTGGTGATAGTCCTGTGCGTCCCTTGTAACCCCCCATGTCTGGGTATTGTGTAGGAGTTTTAAAGTCTCTCGAGCTTGCTGGTAGACAAGTGCTCAGAGACCCCTCGTCCATCTTAATCATAGTTATAACTCTAGTTATATAGCTTGTATGATCATTATCTGTTCTTTGCATGACTATATTAGAACATCCTGGCTTCACTTAGCAATATTCTTTTCCCTTTTATCCTTGAGGTTAGCCCAGATGTGTATCCACTATCCATGAAATACAATTTTTACTCATGTTATGAACTATGGTCCACTATGCAAGTATGTAATCATGTTTATGTCTATGCTAGAATATGTATATCTTGCCCTCCTTTGGGAAAATATAAATAACGATACCCTAAATACTTCTAGGTGAAACGCTACAACAATAGATCCGTACGCTTGCGGATATTGTCTGTAATATTTAAGGACTATCGTAGTTAGTGTTTCTTGGTGACATTGCTAAGATTAACTCAATCTTAGTAATGGTGTTAAGAAATACCAATAGACATTTCTAGCGCTGATACCGACGATGGACTTAAAACCTCCTCACTTGGTGATTGTGCTAAGAAATGCCAACAGGGCTATCAGCAGATACTTGCTGTGGATATGGAGATAGAGACATGGAGGAAAATTCATTGCTCACATGGTTCTGCATTTTCCATCCATCAAGCTTAGGATCACTTGTGTGTATGTACTGTTTGTGGTTGCGATTACCCCAAGCTTAACATCCGGATCCTTGAAGGCAATGGTACTACTTACAAATGGATATTGAAGCATACTTTCAACATTCTGGATGTTCTTTTGGAGACTAACATTGATTTTGGTTACTTGGATGTTGATCAGTACTACACAATGGTTCACCCAGAATGGAATTTGCTTCTCTTTGTTGGGGTTGGGGTGGAAAATGACATCATCACATATAACATGGACAACAGAAAAGATCATGTCATCCCTACACATTAGAGTCAGTTTTTGAAATGTGGCATCCTGCCACAAATCAATGACAGACCTTACTATCTTCCCTATGTTCCCTTGTTCTCGGAGTTGAAGTCATTAGTAGAGGAGTAAATAAAGTTCCATGATGTATCTCTCAATCATGACATGTTTAAATGGATCAATATTGTTTGATTATCTATGGACATGTTAATTTCCTCTTGGATGGATGTTGTCATTATTTTACAGCAACTTTAACTTGTTTGTAATGTAAGCTAAGGTCTGTGCAGTGTGTTAGACGCATTCAAACCTACAGAGATCAAACTTTCTTGCGTGTGCAGTAACATTTCAACACCAATGGCTCCTCTTTGTTCCCAAAAAATAAAAAATGTAACACCTATGGTGTTTTGACCTAGCACTAAAACTTGACATGTCATCATATGCATTGCAAAGCATTCATAAAGTAGAAAATTCTGAATGCATTCACTAAATAAGCTTTATTTCATAAGTTGTTATTTTATGCGAGGTAATGTGATCCAAAACTCTAAATAAAGGTCATGACCACGAGGGTCAAATTTCATGTGATCATGAGAGACCATGTGTCAATTGACTCAAATAACCCTTATGGGCCATGTAACTGGTCAAATATCATAGTTAAGTAAAAAGGTAAATAAATCAAATTTGAATTCAATTTTGAACCATAAAAGTCCTTTTTGCCCCTTTTGTCTAATTCAAAATCCATTTGGAATTTGGGGGTGTGACAAAAAGCAAAGTTGAAGCTTATTTTTTAAGGATCAACTTTGGTATTCAAAGTTTTTAAAGTTTACATATAAAATTTGGAGTAATTTTGAAATGATTCAAATGCTCAAATGCACCCCAAATTCAAATTTCAAAATGGAAGCAGAATTTGAAAATGTTCATTTAAGCAAAGTTGTAGAACTTGTGATTTTGAACAACTTTTATTTTAGTACTACACAATGGTTCACCCAGAATGGAATTTGCTTCTCTTTGTTGGGGTTGGGGTGGAAAATGACATCATCACATATAACATGGACAACAGAAAAGATCATGTCATCCCTACACATTAGAGTCAGTTTTTGAAATGTGGCATCCTGCCACAAATCAATGACAGACCTTACTATCTTCCCTATGTTCCCTTGTTCTCGGAGTTGAAGTCATTAGTAGAGGAGTAAATAAAGTTCCATGATGTATCTCTCAATCATGACATGTTTAAATGGATCAATATTGTTTGATTATCTATGGACATGTTAATTTCCTCTTGGATGGATGTTGTCATTATTTTACAGCAACTTTAACTTGTTTGTAATGTAAGCTAAGGTCTGTGCAGTGTGTTAGACGCATTCAAACCTACAGAGATCAAACTTTCTTGCGTGTGCAGTAACATTTCAACACCAATGGCTCCTCTTTGTTCCCAAAAAATAAAAAATGTAACACCTATGGTGTTTTGACCTAGCACTAAAACTTGACATGTCATCATATGCATTGCAAAGCATTCATAAAGTAGAAAATTCTGAATGCATTCACTAAATAAGCTTTATTTCATAAGTTGTTATTTTATGCGAGGTAATGTGATCCAAAACTCTAAATAAAGGTCATGACCACGAGGGTCAAATTTCATGTGATCATGAGAGACCATGTGTCAATTGACTCAAATAACCCTTATGGGCCATGTAACTGGTCAAATATCATAGTTAAGTAAAAAGGTAAATAAATCAAATTTGAATTCAATTTTGAACCATAAAAGTCCTTTTTGCCCCTTTTGTCTAATTCAAAATCCATTTGGAATTTGGGGGTGTGACAAAAAGCAAAGTTGAAGCTTATTTTTTAAGGATCAACTTTGGTATTCAAAGTTTTTAAAGTTTACATATAAAATTTGGAGTAATTTTGAAATGATTCAAATGCTCAAATGCACCCCAAATTCAAATTTCAAAATGGAAGCAGAATTTGAAAATGTTCATTTAAGCAAAGTTGTAGAACTTGTGATTTTGAACAACTTTTATTTTTGGAGATTTTTGAGTTGTTATACAAATTTGAGAGTAATTGGTAAAATGAACTCAGTGGCAATTCTATAATTCTTCTGAACAGTAGCATGATCACCGCCCCACCGTCGGCGTCCTTTCTTCGGTCTTCTAGGCACGCCCATGGCCACCCTCGGCTTTGTGCTGGCACGGGAAGCTCACTGCGTGTCGTTCCCTCACTCATCTAGCCGCGCTATAAAGCTCCGACGACGTTATGTACTTTTCTTTCTCTCTTCTATTTCCCGACGCCGCCGCCTCAGCTCCGGCGAGCTCCCCTCGCCTCCTCAGCGTAGACCAGGCTCGGCAAAGTAGTGTTCTAGCTCCGTCTCCTCCTTGCGAACCCATCCCACAAACTATAGTTGTCTGAGTTCATCGAGAACCGTCACTAGCGACCCTTCTTCCTCGCGGCCGGCGACCTCACCCGAAGGTCTGTTTCACTGCGGCCAGCGTTATCCTGTGAGCCATTGCCCTTGCTTGTTGTCTCTATAGCTTCGTCTCGATGCTATAGTGCTTAATCCACTCTTGCTTGGTCATTTTGCCCACTACAGTCGCCGGAACACCATCATCGACGAGGTCTGCTTCGCCATGATCACTGTCACCGTCGAACCGCGTCACCATAGCTTCTCCGGTCTCGCTCGTTGCTTCAACACGTTCGAGGTGAGCTACTGATGCTTCCTGGACTCTTTGTTTCACCGTTACCAACCTTGTTTCGCCAGTGTAGCGCTACTATGCCACCGCGTTCGCCATGGCCGCGCGTCAGCCTTGTTTCGTGTCGTATTTAACCTCCGTAGTGCCATAGATCGACGCGCCTAGTCTACGTGAGCGTTTTGGTACTTTGGCCGTCGTCGTTGGGCTCACCATCGACGAGTTAGCGTCGGTCAGCGCCGTTGTCATCGCGGTCAAAGCCAGAGGTTAGGGATGACAAGTGGGTCCCATATGTCAGCGACTGTGTAGTTCAAATGGAATTTTTCTATTTTCAGAAATGGATGAATAGTGCCTATTTTTGTTACTTTTGTGTAGATTTATTTAGAGCTCCAAAAATTATGAAAATTTTTGTGTGACCTCTCTATGATGAATAATATTTAGGAAAAATATGAAATGTTGATTTACAGAACTTTTTGAATGTGATGAAAATTGCTCAATTAATTGATAAATGTAATTTCCATGATTTTTGTAGGCCACTGTATAACTCCAAAAATTATGAAATTTGTTTTGGTACCCTAATTTGTCATGAGGAAGCTTACATAAAATTTTGAGGTCATTTGGAATAAGTTCATTTTTGGGCTTATTTCCAAATTAATTCAAAAATGAATAAAAGCAAACCCTAAGTGTTAGATTAGTGTTTGATCTTGTTTTGATCATGTTTTGTGACCAATAGGGTTTCAAGATCAGTTTTGGTCAAGTCACTTGTGTGGTCCTTGATAGTAGCATTGCAAGTTGGTTTTGTTGGCCTGCAACTGTACCGTGAAGGAAAGTTGTACTCAAGGTGTTATTATATTTCATGTACCATGAAAGCATCATGTTTACATTATCATCATGTTGAAGCATATGTTATTATTTTGTGTAGAAACTGAGAGTGAACCGATCCTAGTTGAGCAACTTGTGGAAGAATCCCCGGTTGTCTCGGGATTCAATATTTGTGGTACTGATCCAGAACCCGAGATCGTCAATGAAGGCAAGCCCCGGTTTATGCATTAAACCATTACCTTGTTTACTCTAAAAAGTTTATCACCTATGTTACCTATTGCATTAAGTTGATTATTTCGAATGTTACCTACTTGATGCATTGCCTACCTTGTTAATTGTTTACCATCATTGAAGATGATTTCATTTATAAAGGCGTAGAATGCTTAGTATGCTTTATGGTAGGCTTTCAAAGTAAAAGTTTGATACAATCAAAGATGGCATACTAGCCAAAGAAAGAAAGAAAATAGAATGAACTAGAGACTAGTCGGGTGACTTATCTTAAATGTTGGGTAATGTTGCCGACTATGTCGCTTAAAGGCCACTCATTGTGGATCTTCTGAACGAGACACTTTGTAGTAATGGTCACATACTCCGGTAAGCCTACTTCGGCTAATCCGATACTAAGACGAATGCCCACGCACTAGGAGTGGAGAGATGGTGGGAGTAGCATGTACCCTCATGGCTAGAATGTGGCCGGATTGGAGGTGTGCTGTGTTCTTAGGTGGCGTGGATACAGCTTAGTTTAGGAGGATCCGGTAGCGAGGTTGATATATACAAGATTAAGTTCTACATATGTCGTGTGATAAGGAGTCCCCAGCTAGGACTTGAATCAATTCGAATTGCCGGTGCTCCACGGATATGGAAGACTCGATTCATTACAAAAGCAATGCAGGACTAGTGAATTACTAAAATTTGAGAAAAAGAAAGGAATGAAAAGGATTGGAATATGGGATATGAACACTTAGTTTGAGATAATGAACCAAGAAGATTTAAGGAAAAAACTTGAAAATAGGATCAAGAATAGTAAGCTTTTGGCAAAGAACTTTTGAATCTTGCTACATCCTTACCTTGTCCAAACACCTGCATCTCTAAAGTCTATCACCTCTTTTACGTTTGGCCAGTCTTGTTGAGTACTTTTGTACTCAGGGTTTGTTAACCCTTGTTGCAGGTGAGTCGCATGCGCAGGCTTGTTTTGGTCCCTGCTGTATGTCTGTGTTCGAAGTCAATGACGATGAGGAATGATGAATGGCCTTTGGACAAGGCACTAGTTTGTATGATAAATAAAGTTAATGTAATATTATCCTGCTACTATGGTTGTATGACACTTATGGTTTTGTAAGTTTGAAACAACTAGTTTGTAAACTATGTTATCATAAGACTTTCGCTATATTGTACTCTGATATATATATTTGAATAAACTGTTGTAATCTGCAATGTCTGTGATTAGGATCCTGTTCGGAAAAGATTCATGGATGATTCAGGTTTCCCAAGGACACCTGACAGACCTGTTAAGTTGTTGGGAATTCGTGTACGCTATCAGAGGTCTGTTGAGACAATGATAGGTGCATGTGGGCCCGATTTCTTAGGAGGTTCTGCCACAGCTGGTATCAGAGCTGGTCCTATCTAAGATCATTGTAGGTTACTTTGGAAAACCTTCAAATTGATTTGGATCAAAGAAAGTATACTTGATATTTTAAAGTTCAAATTTCTTTCTTCTTACATCTGATCTAGCCTGAATCCTATCTTATTTGAAAGTTCATGGCGGATAATATGATTAGGTTTGTCCTATGTATTAAAAATCTAGTACTTTTGATTATATAAATCTTTTGTACCTAGATTCGTAAGATCGATTCATGCATCATGCTTGAACACCTTGCATAATAATTCCCCTTAAAAGTGGTTGGGTAAGTAATATCAATCCCATTCTTGCTAACCTCTATTATCCTCAAGCTATTCTTATAGTCCTACCCTAACTTCTACAGGCTATGGCAAAGACCAAGATAACCACACATAAGTCCACCGGACCTCACAGAGTCCCTCATCACCAGTTGGCATCGCGAAACCATGAGCTTGGTGAAGGAAGTTCCTGGACCTTAGGAGATGAAGGATCTTCAAGCAATCCCACCAATATCGAGAACCTTACCATGGAGCTCAACACTCTTCATCGAGCTCATGCCAAAGATCAAGAGAAGCTGGTGGAAATGCGAAGGGACATCACCAAGAACACCAAGCTGCGGAATGAAGCCTGGACATGAGAGGATGCGGCCAACGAATGCATCCATGAGTTGGAGTTCTACGTAGAAGACCTAGAGATGGACAACACTATTCTTCATGAGAATGTTCACATGATGTACGCTCAACTTCATCCTCCTCATGGGGATGGTGAAGTTACAGATGAAGAAATGATTGTGGATCCAGGAGAAATCCACGATGAAGAAGAGGAGGACCCTGAGGAATTAGTGTACTTCTTAGATGAAGATGAGGTCTCGTCCGGTATGGGCACGGACGCCGATGACTGAGAGCTTGGAGTAGTAGTAGTTCCTTTACTGCTTTTCTAGTAAACCAGGGTTGTCTTGTGGGATACAAGACATGTAATATAAATAAGTAACCTTTTGTAGCATGAAACCTTTTAACTACTTTCAATAAATAATAATGTAAATAAACGTGTCTCTCTAACAGATGCCTCGTCCTATCACTCGAGCTGGTGTAAGTACTTCGCATGACCAGGATGATATCCCAAATCCTCCACCAATGCCTTCGACTATGGCAGATGCCATAGTCGCACTCGTCAATGCAACAGCAGAGAATGCTAGGTTGTTAAGGGAATTGGCTCAAAACCAACAGGCACCACACCCTAATCATAGCTGCCGTAATAATGGAAATGATGAGTCAACCTATATTGATTTTACTGACACACGTCCACCTGTGTTCTCTAAGGCAGAAGAGCCTTTAGAAGCTGACGATTGGCTTAGGACAATAGAACAAAAGTTTGAGCTGATTCACTATACCAAAATTCAGAAACCAAGGTTTGCGGCACAGCACCTCCGAGGAGCTGCTAGTGCCTAGTGGGCAAATTTGGTAGCTGTACAACCTGCTAGTCACCAAATCACCTAGATGGAGTTTAAGGATGCCTTTAGGGCACACTATATTCCAGATGGTGTGATGACCATGAAGTTAGAAGAGTTTTTGGCTCTTAAGCAAGGGGAGCACCCAATGATGCAATATGTTGGGCGCTTCAATCACCTATCACAATATGCTATAGAGTATGTGAATACTGATAGGAAGAAGAAGAATCATTTCCTTAGAGGCCTGAACACCAAACTTCAGACCATGATGGCAACTTGTGGCAACGCAACTTATCATGAGACAGTCAACATTGCTATCGCTTCAGAGGAGAATTATCGTCGACATAAGGAGGCGAAGAAAAAGAGAGTATCTGCTTCCGGATCATTGAGTGGAAAGCGTCAAAAGATAGTCTACCATCCTCAGAATCATGGCCGTACGCCATTCCGCCCACAACAAAGCCAAAGCAGGCAACAAATCTTTATTCGCCCTACAACTAATACGTCTTATCCTCATCAAGCACCGTAGTAGCAAAAGAATACAAATAATGCAAACTACACTGCTACTCCCTAGAATCACAATTATCCATGTTATAATTGTGGTAAACCTAGACACTTTTCCCGAGAATGTCTGTATCCTAGGAAGAGTGATCCTAATGCACCTAAAGCCCCTATCACTCATGCTCAGAATCAGTACAAGGGCAATGCTCAGAACAGTCAGAAGGGTCAGGCTGAGAAGAAAACTGGAAGGGTCTTCTATACTCAGGTGGAATCTATTCTAGAAGGAGAACCAGTAATGATTGTTATGTTTCCCATTGCTAAGCACCCTGCAATTACCTTATTTGATTCTGGTGCATCCCATACATTCATCAATCGTACATTTGTTGTGAAGCATGGGATAACTATTGGGGAAACAAAAGAACCATATCATATACAGTCGTCCGAGGGACGAATCTATACAAGGGAGATAGTTTAGCATGTACCTATTGATTTGGGAGGATATGAGTTCCCTACCAACATGCTGATATTAAAGGATCAAGATATAGATGTGATCCTTAGTATGAACTGGTTAACTCAACACGGGGCTGTCATAGATGTCATGCGTAGAACCATAAGGGTAAATGTACCTGATAGCAAAACTCAACTTCTCATCCAACTTCCCTTTCCTAAGAGTACGGTTGGAACAGTCTGTGCAACTACTATTGAAGAAGCCGAAAAAATTTCGGTGGTATGTGAATTTATGGATGTCTTTCCCGATGATCTGCATGGTTTGCCACCAGATCGAGATGTAGAGTTTAGAATTGATCTGAAACCAGGAATGGCACCTATGTCCAGAAGAGCATATAGAATGCCACCCAAAGAACTAGCAGAATTAAAGATCAAACTACAAGAGTTGTTAGACAAGGGTTTCATTCAACCCAGTTCATCAACTTGGGGATGCCTTGCTATCTTCGTGAAGAAAAAGGACCAAACCTTAAGGTTATGTATTGACTATCAGCCGTTAAATGAAGTCACCATAAAGAACAAATACTATAATGTCCCGCCTCTCCGAGGCCAGGCCCGCTTACATCTGGTAGCTTCTCTAGGATATAGACTGTCCTCACAGACCAACACAGGTCTTTTCTACGCACTTTGTCCTCACTCGTGCGCACCCGGGAAGAACTTCTCGGTCGGTCACCTATCGCTCTAGGCCAAGCACGCTTAACCTCAGAGTTATTTGCAGATGGGCTTCTAGAAAAGAAGTTGCAACTTATTGGTATGAGTATCCTATTAATCCTATTAAGCCCTAGGCCAGGATGTTACATCCTCACCCCCTTAAGAGATCGACGTCCTCGTCGATCAATCCTAAGCTAGGAGCGTCCTCTCTTGGCCACGTCCGTGTGTCCAGAGCCAGCGCATGTGCCATGCTGTGTGACCACACCGGATCCACACCAGCCATGCGCACCATGCCTGCGCAATTGTGACACACGTGCCTGTGAAATCGCGAGAGTCGGCTCTGATACCATTCTATAACGTCCCGCCTCTCCGAGGCTGGGCCCGCTTACATCTGGCAGCTTCTCTAGGATATAGACTGTCCTCACAGACCAACATAGGTCTTTTCTGCGCACTTTGTCCTCACTCGTGCGCACCCAAGAAGAACTTCCCGGTCGGTCACCCATCGCTCTAGACCAAGCACGCTTAACCTCAGAGTTATTTGTAGATAGGCTTTCAGAAAAGAAGTTGCAACTTATTGGTATGAGTATCCTATTAATCCTGTTAAGCCCTAGGCCAGGATGTTACACCCTCCTCCCTAGAGCCATCCCTAAAACTCTAATTCACATCTCTCATTCAGAGATCAAGATACACTAGGATGATTAGGTCTAGACTCTCCAATGTAGTAGATTAGTAACTCGGGAGTGAGGGTCAAGTAGGGTTCATGCTTAGGTTTTGGATCTAGTCTTGGAGGCTCGACAAAGCCTTGTATCTTCACTTCTACATCTTGTAAGACTTATTATCAATTTATCATATTCCTATCTACATGGCTATACTTACTTTGAATATATATCTTGCTTAGTTAAAGGTTATCAATACTTTTGTGTGCGGGTTCATAGAGCGCTTAGCTTGCTAGCTCACCGGTTAGGCTAAGTAGCCAAGCTTCATGTAAGCATGGTGCTTATACGATGCTCTGCCTATGAGTACACCCTGTTCCCTAGTTCTGTGGTAGCAACGGGTGGTGATAGCCCTGTCTATCCTTTGTAGTCCACACCAAATTGAGTTGGTTCTTAAATTGTAGGACCGTAGTCGCGTTAGTAGAGTTATCTTTTGCGAATGCTCTACTGTCTAAGCGGCGCCCCAAAGTGCACAAGAGTAGAGTTAGTCATAGCTATAGTTGGGTGTATATATACTTTGACCATGTAATAAGAATGTCACAGGAACCTACCTCACCTGTTACTCTCCCAAGTTGACTAGTTTACATTATTTTAGTGATCTATCCCATGAGTGTCATTATGCTTTATTCCTATCATTACATTCACCCCTACTTTAGCTATGCTGGTATGATTGGTAGACATTCCTCTATTACTCAGTAAGTCTTTACTCTATTGTTTTCCCATGGTAAAATATAAATAACGATACCTGCAATACTCTCGGTAAAATGCTACAATAGTATTCCTGTGCGCTTGCTGAATCCTTCATATTTTATTTTGCGTTAATAATTACCAACAAGCATTTTTGGCACCGTTGCTGGGGAAACAATTGGTGGAAAGATTTAGATCATTAACATACCGCTAGCTTTAGTAGGATTACCCATATTCTTTTGAATTGTGGAATAAGACAGGACAACAGACTGCCGTTTTGACCTTTCGACAAGCTTCCACAAGAAAGAAAAAAACATTGAAGGACCCTAGGGTGCCTGAACATTCAATGATCCATCAACATTGGAACCCTGCCATCTCATAGGTTTGTATAGACATATATATATTATTCTAATCATGTGTAGATTGGAGAAAAAAGGTCGACATCACAAGAATTGAAATCACATATCAAGTGACGGAAACAGATGCTGCACTACTCACAAGTTCCATCATGTGAGTCATGGTAAGTATGATCAAGAAAGGTGAGAGAGTCTTACTCGTGGACTCTAATGAGGACATGGCACCTTTGGATACGAACAATGATTATAAGGTGCGCTCGTTCCTACATTTACATAGTGGTTTTGGTTATAATTCACTTGGTTCCACATGTACATGTCACTATTTGATTGTAGGTTCAAATGTATTTCATAATGGAAGTTCATCAAAGTTGAACTTTCGGTTCGTCGGCAGCCCTGACAGTGCCTCATTGGGAAGGCCTATAACTCATCCATCCGGAGTGCGATCGAGGTCAATGAGCACTTGATGGAAAGCTTGTTTGATAAGCTTTCAAATAGATCTAGGTTCCATCTCAATATCATATAGGCAAGGCCTCCAAATCATCAATATATTCTGTCACTATTTCTGGCGGGAGCTACACTGTTGTCATGGGCTTGTTATTCATCCTTGGGACCCTGACCCAAGTGGAAGCACACCCCAAGGACTTGGAGAACCCACCAAAAAATACCTTGGACGTCCTCCTCCTTGGACACCACCTTAGGAGGCTAGCAAGGACGTCCAAGCCAAGTCAGAGGCCTAGTCCAATCCGAGTTCGAGTCTGCCTCGGCCATCAGTACCAGTCTGCAATAAAACAGACGCCCAGGACGCATCTGAACTCCGTTTGAATGATCCACATATGGATGGAAAGATAATTTGATAAGGAAGCCAATACAAGTGGTTTTACATCAAAAGCTCTTCGGAATCAACGGGAATCGTCGAAACAAGTCAGTGTCCAGAATCTATCAGGGTGCTGCGACACCTTCTTTTGGGCCATTGGGCCTTATAACGTGTTGGGACACCTTTAAGACGTGAAGAGGGATCCTTGGACATCCCTTAGGCTATATAATCAGTAGCCACCACCTACTTTAGGGTTTGGGTTTTGTTTTAGATCAATCTGTCATTGAACAGTCGCCGTTATCGGTTTGCAAGACCCCAACTTCGAGTGCTTAATCATTCATCTACAATTGTCACTTTAATTGAGTTGCTTTTTGTCTTGTTCTTGGTTGTGTTCTTCGATTCGCAGTAGGGATTAGCCTTCTTGGCGAGGTCAACCAGATTGTGACACGGTTGATAACCAGAGGAGACGTGGTGCTAAGGTTGCAGGGTTTGGGTCTTTGTGATCTGAAGCCGGATCGGTGTGTCATTCTCCGCCACAACGATAGTTACCAACACCTGACGGAAGATCGGGATTCCCGTCTCCATTAAGTGGTAATCAGAGCTAAGGTATACCGTCAGGTTCACATTTATTCCCTCGCTTGAGTGTTTCGCATTCATCCCATAGTCCAGTGCCATACTTATTTTTCCTGTCCTAGAACCTTCCGCACCATAGCCTTTGCATATTTTAGTTTCAGAGTCCGCTTTGTTGAGTTTGCGTCCTAGGTCAAAGTCTTGTTGCTGGTTTGGATTGTGTTCTTTTCTAGTTTGTGTTGATCCCTTCACCCGCCGCTATTCCGTATCACCATCGATTTGCATCTTGTGTCCACTAAAACCCTTATTCGAGCAGCTTCCTTAAAATAGTCATAACTTTTGCATCCGAACTTGAAATGGGGAAAATTTTATATCTACGAAGAACGCCAGAAAATTTTAGATCTATTTCATCCCAGCATTGCTGGGTTCACAAAAATTAGATTTGCGAAATTCGATTAAGAAAATTGAGTTTATGGGCCCACAAGTTTTGGTATGCTTTTTAGAGCACAGTCCTAATTTTCTATAGGCCACATCTTTTATTCAATTGAGCTCAAATTTTTTGTGGTTTATTCTTGTGTGCTCCTTGCTGAGAAAAAAATATCAAAAGAGCAAAAGGAAGAAAAAAAGATTGGACAAAAAAAAAAAATTAAAGAAAAAAATAGTAAATGAGAATAGAAGATATCGAAAAGGAGCACATAAGGAACATTCAATAGCTCTATTGTTTGTGGTACCTTTTGCCTTGTTCATATCTGTTGCTACCTTTAATACTTGTTTCCTTTCATCCTTGTTTCCTCTCTTGTTTATCACAACTGCTGATAGGAACACGTATAGGCCAGCAACTAGGACAAGTGCTCTAGACATTTATTCAATATTGCTGTCTGTCACTGATTTGTGTGCCACATATATATATTTGTTCTTTTTCGTGCCTCCCAAGCTCCACATATATACTTTAGATCAGTACAAAAAAAGGTCCTTGCAATCTCGGTACCACTACCTCATAGGTATCACGAACCAGCCGCCGGTTGTACCGCCCACTGCTTGCATTGGTAAGAACCTTGTAAGAGCTTGGTAAGATGCTTCCACTTGCTATCAAAAGTGACACCACTGCAACCACATAGTCATTTGATAGGGATAATATTTTTGTATTGTCTTTTGCTATCTTCTAACAATGATAGGTTGTTCGTATCTACCGACTTATGATGGTATAGGTGCTGATGAGTACATGGAGTGGGAAATTGCCATCGACAACATATTTGCTACTCGCTTTATGTGTCCAAGGAGGAAGGTAAACAATGCAGCTAGTGTTTTACGACATTCTACTTTATCTTGGTGGGAGTCTTTAGATCCTTCTACTAAACCTCAAACTTGGAATGATATGAAACTCCTTATGTGAGAAACCTTTATTAATCTACCTCCTGTTTTGACTTCATATGATGAGGTGCACCATTTAGAGGAAGAGTCAGGTTGTTATTCCTCCTGCTATGCCTAACCTTTTGCAGGACAATGTAGAAAAGAGCAAGGATGACATGACAGAAAATGAGAAGCTCACAGCCTCATGTGAAAATTCAGAACCATCAACTATTACCCCTGCTAAACATGAGAGCAAAGGTAATGCCCATGATGCTAACCTCACAGAAGGTGAGAGTTCTCTTGATGTGCTGAATTTTTCCACCAATCATGCTATGATAGAGCAAATTTTAGTGGAGCATTCGCTTGATGTACCTTTGTCACAAGATGATTTGCTTGATGTTTCTTGTGATGAAGATGACTTGCATGATGATATTTATGTTATACCCATGCAATCATTGAAGAATGATCACGCTATATGTGTGCTAAAAATGAGCACTTGTGCTGAAAATAGACTTGTTATTCATAATGCTAGTGAAGTTGATGAGCTGAAATTGTTGTCTTCTTTAAATACTTTGGGTTACATTGAATTTGATGTTCTGTATAATCTTAGTTCTTTAGAGGAGAAACTTTATGCATATACTGATTTGCCATGGTTCTCTAGACATACATATCATTTTATTGGAAAATATAATTGTAAAGGAGAGTATATGGTGCATCGTGTCTATATTTGTTCAAATCTGAAATCTCCTTATATTGTGCAAAAGTATGATCAACCAAAGGATTGCAATTGCTATAATCTTGTCATGTCAAGTTCCCCTAGTTTTGTTATAAAGAAACATGTTAAATTTTAAGAAGGGGAGCAATGTTGGCTACTACCGACAACTTGTCCTACCAGCTAAGCTCAAACCGAGGACGGTTTGTTGTCAAGAAGGGGAGGAATGATGAGGACATGGCACCTTTGGATACTGAACAATGATTATAAGGTGCGCTCGTTCCTACATTTGCATAGTGGTTTTGGTTATAATTCACTTGGTTCCACATGTACATGTCACTATTTGATTGTAGGTTCAAATGTATTTCATAATGGAAGTTCATCAAAATTGAACTTTCGGTTCGTCGGCAGCCCGACAGTGCCTCATTGGAAGGCCATAACTCATCCATCCGGAGTGCGATTGAGGTCAATGAGCACTTGATGGAAAGCTTGTTTGATAAGCTTTCCAATAGATCTGGTTACATCTCAATATCATATAGGCAAGGCCTCCAAATCACCAATATATTCTGTCACTATTTCTAGCGGGAGCTACACTGTTGTCATGGGCTTGTTATTCATCCTTGGGACCCTGGCCCAAGTGGAAGCACACCCCAAGGACTTGGAGAACCCACCAAGAAATCCCTTGGACGTCCTCCTCCTTGGCCACCACCTTAGGAGGCCAGCAAGGATGTCCAAGCCAAGTCAGAGGCCTAGTCCAATTCGAGTTCGAGTCTGCCTCGGCCATCAGGACCAGTCTGCAATAAAACGGACGCCCAGGACGCATCCGAACTCTGTTTTCGATGATCCACATATGGATGGAAAGATAATTTGATAAGGAAGCCAATCCAAGTGGTTTCACATCAAAAGCTCTTCGGAATCAACGGGAATCGTCGAAACAATTCAGCATCCAGAATCTGTCAGGGTGCTACGACACCTTCTTTTGGGCCATTGGGCCTTGTAACGTGTTGGGACACCTTTAGGATGTGAAGAGGGATCCTTGGACATCCCTTAGGCTATATAATCAGTAGCCACCACCTACTTTAGGGTTTGAGTTTTGTTTTAGATCAATCTGTCATTGAACAGTCGTCGTTATCGGTTTGCAAGACCCCAACTTCGAGTGCTTAATCATTCATCTGCAATTGTCACTTTAATTGAGTTGCTTTTTATCTTGTTCTTGCTTGTGTTCTTTGATTCGCAGCAGGGATTAGCCTTCTTGGCAAGGTCAACCAGATTGTGACACGGTTGATAACCAGAGGAGACGTGGTGCTAAGGTTGCAGGGTTTGGGTCTTTGTGATCTGAAGCCGGATCGGTGTGTCGCTCTTCGAACAAATCGTTGTTTATCTTGAAC
Organism: Miscanthus floridulus; assembly: GCF_019320115.1. NCBI lineage: Eukaryota > Viridiplantae > Streptophyta > Magnoliopsida > Poales > Poaceae > Miscanthus > Miscanthus floridulus. The sequence continues at coordinate 76,498,557 of NC_089585.1, forward strand.
CTAACAGGAAGATCGGGACCCCCATCTACATTAGACTCTAAACTTGATGAGTAGTTATCTTTTAATTTCTTGCATTCCACTGCATGTTTACTTGGAATAATCCATGCATCCATTCATATATCCAAGCCACCTGCATCCTTTATCTTAAACAAAAAAATCACTCACCATGATCATGCTCTTACATCTCTATTTGAGTAAATCTCTAAAATGCTTTCATGCTACTTTTGTCTTCTATAGTATGCTTTGGTTTGGAAGTTCTACACATACTTCCATTGGCTTTTAAATTATGGTGCTTAGGTTAAAATGCCTTCTTTAATCAAAATTAGACATAGAGTGTAGTTTGGTTATTGAACTAAAAATTGCTTGTGTAGACACTGGTTATTTTTGTTGAACTAACCCCTATAGGAAATTCTCAAATTTAATTTGGGAAAGTCTTGAGATGAACTCACATCGGAGATGAATCAAGGCATGCGATGAACTCCAACAACTCTACACAAAAGAAGACATAGCTCATTTTTCATCGAAGGAAGAACTATGAGTATAAAAATTCACTCACTTTGTCTTTTGCTGCAAGTTAGCTTTGCCTTGAACCATGCTTGAATGCAGCGAATAAATAAAATTTGGTATCAAACATGATAAACAATCTATGCTAAAGTAATTCAAAAACCACCTTTTCATTAGTATAGATGAGACCACACAAATTATGGATAACAACCCGTATTTCAAATTTGTTGTATTCCCTCAGGTATGTGTCCATTAATATTTTGTTGGAAAGAATGAATCTATGCTATGCCTATCCATGGTTTGGTATGAACCTACCAAACCACCACTTCAGCTATGGAACAAAGAGAAATGAGACGAGTGCCACAAAAAGGATCTACAATAGAAGCACTCAGTCATAGGAAGTGGACAAACAAATCAACAGGCCACTAGTAATGTCGAAGGCAACCTAGCATTTCTAGGACTCAAGCTAGGAGGCTAATGAGAAGCAGGGAACAGCACACCTCATATTAGCTAATCTAATGCCTGCTTTCATCATCTTCGAAAAGACCAACTCACACATCGACAGCAAGGACTAGGATGACAAGAGCCACTACATCATGGCATGCATCCTCGGATCATCAGACGTTAGAAATCAATGGAGGTCTGTTGATGGTGTCTCATAAGGCTACGACCACGGTCACGAGACAACATCCCAAAGTTGTTGAAGATGAAGCTGCTATGCATGTACCAATAAGGTTCTTTCCTTAACATTCAAGACAGCTAGCGTCTTGCTTATAAACGAAGAAGAACAACTCTCCGCCATGCCGCTAGACAATCAAGGATGAACTTGAGTTTGCATCTCCAATGAACCCCTACTCGTCAACTAAGAATCAACAAAAATCAAGAAAGGTTGATGGAAGGAGAATATGCAATTGTCCGTATCCTCATCTCTAAGATCAGATGGTGCAAAGAAAAGCTAAAAGCAAGGGAGAGGTCCTGTTCAATGGACCTAAAACCATGAGTTTTCATCGACAGTGTCAAGGGATGTAAAGGTCCAAGTGTGGGGGAGGAAGGCCAACTTTTCTATAGTAGATACAACCCTACTCTTCTTCCTCCCAGGCTCCCATCGCTCTGACATGCTGGTTTGCAATCCCTCTGCTCAATATTGATTTGTTTCTACAAGTTTGAATATGTTTACAAATTTCATACATGAAAATCAAACTTAAGATGTAAAGTAAAATCAATCCTTGCGAGAAGAAGTTTTTGCAACAATTGAAGCACATTATTTAAAACATGGGATAAATGTTCTATGCTAATTAAAATGTTAAAGGATAAAAGTTCTATGCTAATTAAAATGTTAGAACCAACTCTGTTATAGCATAGAGGTTGACCTTCAGCTCTACGATAACACTACCCTTGCTTTGAATCATTTTTGTATACTCCTTCGGGTATGTGTTGTCCACTAATCTTTTGCAGGAATGAGAGGAGCAAAAGGTCCAACACAATGCCAAGATCCACAAAAGTAAAAGAATAGAAAGATGACATGACAAAAGGATGAGAAAAGGAGTGCGGCATAGAAGACAAGATGCTCATGAATAGCTCAGGCAAGGAAAGCTTCAAGCAGGAAGAGAAGACCACCATAAGTCATCTACCCTCCATCACATGGTATCATTACACCACACTGCTGAAGGTAGCATCTTAAGGTAAGTGGTCATTATTTAAAAACCCTTTCCCTTGATCCTACAATTCACATAAAGAAAGAAACAAAACATGTTTGAGTTACAACTTTGCTCAACCTGATTAACTCAACATGTCTCGTTCCTTAAGTATTGTTCATAGCACCACTTTCTTGATCCCATAGTCTTAACCAAATGAGCTAAAATGTTGCATATCTTATTTTGGAAGATGATAGTCATAATCGTGTAAAGCTTGATACATTATGTAAAGATGGACAATCCTTCCATAAGTTAAGCAACTCCCCTATTTTTGACAAATGTATTCAAATGCCACATTAATACTCATCCTTTTGATCTTATCACCCATGTTATAAGAATGGATGCACATAACGTCAATCATAACATGATTCGATGTGCCTAAGGCTAGAGAAGAATAAATAAAGTTTTGGCTCTGTTGGTGTTTTTCCACCAATAGAGCCCATACACTTGATCTCTACCTTGTCTTCATAAGCAGAACACACTTCAAGCAAGTGTGGGGGAGTCGATCCCCCAAATTCTACAAGTGAAAGTTCTGAACCGGTAATAATGATGCACACAAGATGTTGCCAGTTTCCACTACTGATGGTTGACTTCGAAATGCTGAAGGAGGAGGAACAAGTCAAGAAAGGATGAACCTATCAAACCTAAATCAAACTCAAAACCAAGACAGGGTTTGGCAAAATAAGGTGGCACCACTAGTGGAAGCGCCACTACTGGAGGCACCACCTCAAGAATCCTCATCTTCCAGAGCGAACCGAGGTATTTGATCAATGAACCTCCATAGCTATCAAGGGCAAGATTATGAAGCAACCTCAAGTGGGCATCAGGGAGAACGCATGTCTTTCTCTGGCTAAGGGTATCATGACTCTTAGGAGGCCTACCACCACTTCGACAATAGACTCGCAACCATTGAAGAGACAAATGCTGCCATACAAGGTACATTACATAATCATGCACAATGGTAGGTAAGCATGGGACATGAGATGGCCAGCCTACAGCAATAGCAAAAATCAAAATTGGGAGGCTCTGTTCCAGCACCTCCACATCCGACCACCTCGTTGGGCAACCACGACAATAACTAGCTTGGGGAAGAAGGCATCCCCGTGTATCTAGATAAGTATTTATTTTCCTTTTATTATTCTTAGTTTGCTTTTATATATATTAGAAAAAAATGAATAACTAAAAACGAAGTAAAAAGTTATCTTTACAGAAAGATATATATAGTTATAATGTGTGATTTAAAAAATGAAAACAAAATAAAAAGAGTGTGTCTAGTTTGTTTTAATTTGTTTTTAAGAGCTGAATAAAATAAAAAGGACTCTGAAGATAATCTTTTAAAACAAAAATAATGAATAGTTGCTCTATTGTAATTTCTTTCAAGTACCTAGTTTTCAGCCTTGAATTCTCTAGAGTTTTGGATAAAATTGTTTTGATATAAGGATTTACTCTGAACTTTAAACTCGTGGGTAGCAGATGCTTGATCTAAGTCTAGGTAATTAATAGATATGATATGAGAAGGTTTAAGCTGCTATTTATCTTGTTCCAAGTGACACTAAAGTTTTGGAGATTTATCTTTTGAAAAACACAAAAATCTTACATGATGAGTTCCTATATGACAAAGCTTGAATTCCCACCAGAGCCATACATGTTATTTAGGCTAGGAAAACTTCCACATATATGTTGCCTATTTTGCATTGAGTTTTGTCAAGCTTTGTTGACCCTTATGAGAGATTTTTCATACTCTTAAAATCAAGATAACGTACACACCACCCACATATGCACTACTCCTACATTGGGAGTAGGCGCAAAAACAAGCCTTTCATCTAGATCCACCCAAAATGTTCTACTTCTACACTGGGGATGAACACAAAAACATGCTTGATAGGTTTTCCATCCACCAAATAAATGCTCCAAGTTCTTGTAAGGTATCTCTCAATGTTTTGTTGCAGAAAAGAGACATGGGGCTATGCAAAAGTTATTCATAAAAAAGAGAAAAAGAAAAAAAAGAGTTGAGAAAAATGGACAAGTGTTCGAGATATTTAAAACAATGGGTACTTAGATGCCCGCCTGAAAAAAGAGAGATGAATAAGATATCCCCTGTTTTCAAGTAAATATTTTCAAGTTTTCAAAAGAGAGATAAGTTTTCAAGGAGCAAAGTAGAATTAGGTTAGCCACCATATATGTTCACCATATATCCACACACATGCACATCTTGATTTGATTGTATGACTCAACTCTCTTTGGATCCGAGGTTTGACTTTACAATATATGTATTGCAAGTATGCTCTTTCATGCTGTCGGCACGAAAATGCATCGACACACAGCAAGCCGGAAGGATCTACTTGATGGAGCTGGAGATTCGCTTAGCATCAACACAGGGATAACCGATCGTACATATTCCTCCTAAGATGTGCCAGTCAATTTGACCCTGCAATTGACAAGGAGAGAAAGTTTATCAGTAATTTAAGGTGGAACATGCTGGTCTTTGCCTAGACAGTTCCAAGTGTGCCGCTTTGGGAGCAACCAGATGGGAAAATCGACTAAATAGCCGAAACGCACAGAAATCGACTGTTATAGACTGTAAAGCTCATGGGTAGCGATTAATTTTATATTGATAGGTACAGTACACATAGATGTAAGTGGGATCATCAACTAGAAAGATATTACCTAGTATAGAACATTAAGCCGATGAATCTAATAAGAAAGGATATAGCATGTGAACAAATCGACTGTCTGATACAAATGGATCTACAAATGCTCTGAATCTAATCTAGTTACCATCAACAGTGAGATTCGATCGGATCAATGGCAGCTATGATGATAATAACAAACTAAAACCGAAGAATCTGTAAAAACATCTATACTTCAACAAGCTTTCCGAATGACATGCTATACGTGAACGCTCAGGCGAATTGGCTAAAATAGCCAATTCGGGTGAAAAGGGACTACAACGTGTGAACAATCGACTATTTCACGCAGATAAACCTATGGACTCATCAGACCTAACCTGCTATCTCTAACAGTGGGGTTCGATTCGGATCGATGCAACCTGTGATAAAGACAACAAATCAAACCTTTAAAGTAAACATATCTATTCATGTTTAACAGAATAATGTAAACACACTATAGGCATTAACGCATAGGCGATCGGCTATTTAGCCGATGCAAGCACAACAAACAGTTAAGGTCACGCCTAATCAAGAACAAATCTGCTAACTAGCATTCTCCAACCTATAGTGCCATCAGTGGGGATCGACCGGATCATTACAGCCATAATAGTGAACTATAGACCAGATTTAACTAGCCAGCAAACCTCTTCAAGATCATACATGCCTTAACCGTGTACTATGCACAATCAAGATCGAAGTAAAAACAACTGATGAAACATAACTCGTCACTCAGAGTAAGAAATATCATGTTGTGACAAAGCAAACGATGGACTAAAAGGATATGAGGCCTGATCTAAATCAATCTTGACCGGGCAGATTGATGTTGCTGCAAACTAATGACAATAAGAACATCAGTAAGATTGGTAACTTAATGAATCTACCCAAAGGACGCCACCCCTAGGTAGAGATGATAACTTGACCTTAATCTAATTTGAGCAGTGGACGTCAACCGGATCGATGCAGCCGTACTTGAACTAGAAAAGAGTTGATAACTAGCTTATACTAGAGTTTGTAGTGGAGGTCGACTGGATCGATGCAGCCGTACAAACCAAACTATAAGCCATGACAGTACTTACAACCAAGCTGGAGGTTGGCCGGACTGATGCAGCCCTACTTGCTGAAGAACTCACCGATATCTACTCTACTCCTACTCCTAAGGGTTGGCATGGAGCCAAAAAAGTAAATTGTATTTGATTGATTGGATGTCCCTTTACAATAGCCGGGGTTTGATATTTATATCCAGAGCCTAACCATGAATCCTACACTCATTACAATCTTTGGTATAAAATAAAATATTCCTAATTTAAGATAACTTGGACCCTAATCTTTCCCTTTTTGTAGAGTCCGACATTTTTCCCCGACGCCAACCATAGCTCATTGTCATTATCTGCTGGCGTCATTCGGAGAGAGCCGATTCCGGTGCCGTATCTGAATCAGCTGATATCGATCCTTATGCGATCGATTCCCCGATTAACATGATCTTGGAAGCTTCGAGTTCCTGCGTTCTCTTTCCCTAATTTTGGTGTAAACACATGCCCACCAATTTTGGGATAAAAATGATTTCATTCCAAAATTCCAATTTATCTATTTACCATGTCGCAACCGTTTTGTTCCGAGATATCCACGTGACTCCCTAACTTCTTGATCCAAGTTTTTATATAATATCCCAACAGTATTGTATCCAACTTACTCGGCCCATTCGCTTTCCCCTTCCTTCTCGAGCAAATCTTAATAGCCAATGCCGACATCACCAAGACCTCAGCCCTAGCGAATCCTCTATCCTATAAAGCTTTTATTCAAGCAACCCCCCTCAGATTCAAATCCATTTCAGCTGCAATGGCGACCATAGACCACATCACTGAGGTATGCTTCCAAGTTTCCATCTTCCAAATACCGGTCGCTACCCTGTATTTCCTTTCTTCTCAAATTTATTTTATCTGATTTCTAGGAAATGAGGAACAAAATCTTGATTCCATCAGCTATTGCTCCCAATGTTTATTTTCTTGGGCCCATGGGTGACCCTGATCCATCTGATTTTATCCATCAAGAAATCAACCAAATCTCCTTCAAACAATCTAAAGTCGATTCGTCCTCCTGGAGCACCAAAACTCCCTTCAGAAACTAGCCCAAAATGCCTAAGGGATGGAGAGACTGGTTTCGTAGGGTATCCGAGAAAAAGGCTGGAGATTGGGAGGTTTATGATTTGAATCAATGTTTGACACTCTCATTGTCTAGGAATGGAGAGGAACGATTCACTCCTGATTTCTGCATCTTACTTCTGGTCCAATACCCTAAACGCTATTGTTTTTGGTCACGGTCCAATGACCATCACTCCGACCGATGTTTACATGTTTACTGGCCTTAGAATAACTAGATCAATGTAGCCTTATGATTACTTAAGTGCTAGATCCAAAAAATTGGCCAAGATATCAGACTGCACATGATGGACAAGCTACATTCTGAACCATATTGGAGACGGATCAGTTGTTAGCAAAAGAGAATATGTGGCTTTTCTGAATATGTGGCTAGAAAGATTCATCTTTTGTGGGTCATCTTGTGGTCCAACCTACAATCACAAACTTATGGTAGAGCATCTGGCAGTGGGCAAGGATATCTCCCTTGAAAAGTATATGTTAGGAGCTGCCTATCATTTAATGCACCAGGTGGCTACCCAGTTGCTGAAGAATGGACCAGTGCATACTATTAGTGGCCCTTGGTGGTTGATACAGCTATGGCTGAACCTGTATGTGCATAAGATTGTAAGGCCTGATCTTAGAAACCTAAGTTTTCCTTCCTCCAACTTTGATGAGGAATATAGAGGCGAAGAAGGAAGAGCTCGTCAGTGCATGAGCTATGGTGAGGCTGCATCGGCCATAACAATTGATGCTATAACAGAACCGCCCAATTTATACAAGATCAAGTATGACTGTCCCCGCTAACACGTTGACACACACATACCTTCACTCATATAAACCCGGTAGTCCACCGAGTGTCCCAAAAGACCTCGGTAAATCAACATCACAACCAAGATCGCGTGATTAAGCAAGTACACATCACATACGTAGGGTTGCAGCAGAAAATAATATTACAATTGGATTCACAAATAATAGTACAAGTTTGGGTTTCAAAACCGATTAGTGAAAACAACATAGCTTTCAAAGGATTACATTAATATATGTTCCAAATACATTGCTAGCATAAGTGACATCATCCGACAAAAGCATATAGATGAGAAGTAACTATAGAATCACCGAGCCACCAGCGGTTAGCCACCATCTTCACAGGCCAAGAACTTCACCTACAACATGGTGGGATAAACCCTGAGTACGAGAAGGTACTCAGCTAGACTTACCCATCAAAACCAGAATAAATGACACCAAGGGTCATGCAAGGCTTATGAGGTGGGCTAGCTTGACACAGTTGCAATAAAGAGCTTATGAATATAGTGACCAATTTAAACTTAGCATCAAGTTTATCATCATTTACCTGTCCACTAGATTAGCACCTGTATTAGAGCACTCACTTATTAGGAGCAAACAATATTAACCATAGCAGGTATAATAAGACTGTCATCATCATATCATCATTTCTGAACCATTATGTTATTTAGTGTATCTACTTTGGAGATAAGCCCATCAAGTTCTCACTAACTAGGAGAGACGACGACTCGAATCGAATTACAACTCAGCTAAGGGGGTATTCCTAACTCTCACCCTGGCATACTTTGCAAGAGTAGCCGTGGGTCACCTTTGGTACAACTCAGGAACCAAATTCGTAGGTTTGATCAGCGCCAGCACTCTAAGGGATTACCCTTCTACTAGGACGATCAGGACTTTTAAATCACCTGCCCTTGGACTCACGCCTACGGCTTCCTTTTGAGGCGTACTTTATACTTATCGACTCTCGGCCTGAGGTGAGCTACTCGGCTTCGTGGTCGGTCTCCAGACCCGGCCAACTAAGAGAGAGGCATGTGTTCAACATGAACAGGAAAGGCTCCAAGATTCAGTCCTTAAGCGACACAGACGGAGTCACTACAAACCGGCAAGCCTTCGCCCGGTCTTCATTCCAAGTTAAGACAGGTTCTTTTCCACGATAGCAAATATAGCCAACCGTGCCACATGTATATCCCTATATCTCGCAGGTGACAGGAAATCACTTGACTTCTACCGCGTTTAAGCAGGGCTAAGCACTACACGAGCCTGAGCTACATAGGATTCAGGGTATCAATATCTGGGCAAGGATTGGATAACCAATGCAGCAAGTGTTTGCATCCAACACCTAAACTTAATGCAACAATATATATATATATATATATATATATATATATATATATATATATATATATATATATATATATATATGTAACAATAATACTTTAACTGCATTTCGGAAATTAGGAGGCTTAATATGCTCTGGGGCTTGCCTGGGATCCCACACAAGTCAGTTCAGTTAGCTTGCACCGTCTAGGTGACATCTCAGGTCCTAGCACTTGCTTAGTCCTTCCATCTTCGGGATAGATCCATCAAACGCTGTCTTCGGGTTTGGCTCCAACATCACATCCTTCACATGGTGCATCTAGCGTACCTAGATGAGATGCAATATGCAAGTGCATAAATATGAAGAATAGTACCATGAGACGCATCACAAAATAGCAAGCAAGACAAGCATAGTTTACACTAACACACTTAAGTACTTTGCGATGCTTAACTTAAACCTCACAAAATCTATCATGCTAAGATGGCAAAGAATACGACAACACCAAGCATGACACAAGTTTCCCAAGATCTTAGGTGCTCTAACTCAGTCATCATTCAAGGCATAAGTCACACTTAACAATATACAAGCAAACACTATAATTGGAATATGCCAATTTCTGGACATGCAAACAGCAGCTATAAGATTTAGTTATAACTGGAGCTAAACAAATCCAAATGACTTGCAAGAAGACATTCTGGAAATCTTATGAAATTATCTACAACTTTGTTATTATCACCAAAAGCTCATTCAAATCCTAACTAGATCAAACAATAGCATCTTTCAGATCTGCTCAGAATACCATCAAAACATGACAGGAGACTTAAAAGTCATGTAACTCATACACTATCAGGCCTATGGCCTTACAATTTGAACACAAGCAAGACCATGGAATTTTCTACAACTTTTGTATTCACTACAACCATAGCAAACATCATTTACACCACAAAAATAATTGCACAAGCAAAACTGCAAATGCAACCCAACAGCAGTGGTACAGAAAACTGATAGGAACTTCAGAGAAGCATAACTGGAGTTCTAGACCTCCAACAAACATGAACCATAACTTTTTGAAAAGCTTAGGAAGTTACCTACAACTTTCCTATTCTCATATTAAGATGATTCTACAGTTAGAGGGGTCAATTAATTCAATAATTGCATCTCTGTCCAAAACATAGACAGAAACTGACAATGCCACTTTAAACAGCTATAAATGGAGTTATACATGTCCAATAAATTTGGTTCTATACTTTTTAGAAAGCTTATCAAATTATAAACAACTTTGTTATAAACACCTAAAGCTAATTCTACTATTTAGAAGGCCCCACAATACCAACAAGGTAACCCTGTCAGAGTTTGGGCAGAAACAGCCACTGATATTTAAGCAAGTATAACTCAAGATCTACTTAACCACAAATCATGATATTTAGGTTTTTGAAAATATTAATAAAATTACTACAACTCATGTATTATCATAAAGTCATGATTCATAACTTAACTAAGCCAATTAATTCAAACATGCAGGACTATTCAGAATAGGAGCAAAGCAATACAGTACATTTGTTATTTTTATAACTCTTAAAATATAAATCCTACACTTCTGAAATTTTTACCAGACAACAACAATCACCTTATGAGCACTCCATAAAAATTTCACATTTATTTGAGCAAAAGAACTATAGTTATGAAAAATGACAAATACAACTAGCATTAAAAACCTAACTGCATAAATCTATTTTTACAGCTAAACCTTTAAACTAAAACATGTAATATTATAGATCTAGTACATAGAGAATTTCACAAGGATTCCAAAAAGTCCACATTTGTTATTTTAGGATTTTTCTACTAATTAATATGGATTTTCAAATTGGAGCATTCAAATCTGTAAAAACCAGAGAAAAAGGGATTGAAATCTTGCATCGGAGTCCCTGCAGAAAACATTAATTAAACTATAGCGAAGAGGTCCTCAGGAGTACTATTTGAATGAGTCATGGCTTCGCAGAAAGGCCCTTTCATTTCTTTTAATTGTTGTACGCAGCCCCTCATGCAAATTAGAGCAGGGGAGACCGTCGGAGCTCGCGGCTCCGACCGTTGGGGGCCAAGCCGGCATCGGGGAAGTGGCGGTGGAGCACCAGGGAGCCAACGCGCATGCGTGGGGCTGCTCAACCCGGCCCGAGGTGGCCCATAGTGGCCTAGCCACGGAGACAAGTGGCTGCTGCGGCTGTTGCTCCGGTGGTGGTGCTTCCCGGCGCCTTGCTGACCGGAGGAAGGCGTGGGAAGGTGCTCACGGCTTGCCCGCTGCTGGGCGCGGCTATAGGAGGCTTCAGGAGAAGGAGTGGTGGCGGCAAGGGAGTTCGGCCATGGCGGCCATGGCTGCCGTGCGCTGGCACGTGCGCAGGCGCGCGGTTGGAGCGAGAGAAGCGATGGGAAGCGCAGAGGGAGTGAGCGGGAGTGGAGGGGGAGCCTCTGGCGTCCACCAAGGAGAGCACAGGGGCATAGGTGCACGCGGCATGGAGGTGGGGGTGCTGCTCGTGCTTGGCCGCCATGCACGGGGCACGCGTCGCCCCTTTGAGGCATTCCACCGAGCGGCTGGCAGGTGATGGAGTAGGCTGGTTGGATCACATTATTGGGGTTGTTCTGGTCCAAACTAAGTCAAGGGCCCTTAAGCAAGTTTGTTGTCCACATGATGACCTACAAATTTCATTAACTGGACCATGACCATTTGAGCAATGGATTAGCAGTTAATTAGGCTCCAAAGTGAGTGTCAGCGTGTTGATAACAGTCATGGGAGCTCGCCTTTGGAGGTCAAAACTCGGTCAAACTCAGTGCAAATTTTTGTATGCTCTTCTCCATACTATAACCTTCAACTTTTATTTTTGGACCAACTCAAGTTGCTTAGCAAAATTTGGAGAACGCGGAATGCCAACGTCATTGCTTAGCGAAACAGACTTAGAATAATTCTAAGTGTTGAAGACTGCAGCAAAATCAATCTTGTGCCCTTTGTTTGTCAAGCTTAGAGATAGATTTAGACTTAGGTCCTTCAATAAAGTTTGTAGTACACAAACTATACTACAACTTTTATTTAAGGTCAAACCTTGTATCTTGAATATAAACCATTCTTTGACTTTGGTCAAAGTAGCATCTCGTTAACCCTAGAATTAGAGTTTTCAACCAATTGAGGCCTTTTCTTGAAATGTGCTCAACACAAACCCTTCATGACTTTTGTTGTAGGGTTCAATTAGAGTCATTTAGGCAAGGTAGCAAGGTTTGGTTGATAGCCTATAATTCCCTTCACTTACTAGCGCAATTCAAGCAAGAATGTAACTCATCATTTCATGCGACTTCTTGATTCCAAACTTCATGAAACTTTTCTAGTGATCCATATAGATGGGTATTGATGTGAGACACATGAAGATATTCTAATAACACCAGCCAAGCATATATCTTGAAAAGGGCCTATATGTAAAGCAAGGGTGCAATATCCGAGTTTAGGTTGGGGCTTATTTCCATAGGTTTTACCTTGACATCTCCAACACCACTTAACTTGTCATGGTTGAGCTTAAACCCATTGCTTAACTAGTGACAAACACCTAGGGTGTTACAGCCTTCCCCCCTTAAAGGAATCGCATCCCGAGATTCGGTGCGAAAGACTTTTAAGGGAAGAGAAACTTGTCATCCAGTTTCCCACATCAGTGATAGCATTAGGCCACTTAACTTCAGGAGTATCAGAGAGGCTAATTTGGTCATGACACTTTCTGATAGTTGCTCTTTGTCGTAAGTTGTTGTCTGAAGAATTTCTTTCAGTTGGCGTTCATAAAGCATTGTTACATAGGAAGGAATCCAAGATAGCATTGTCCTTCATCCTCGATGTATGAAGAGTGATTCAAACGTGGACTAAATACTTGTAACACCTACTTCCCTAGTGGATATAGCATAGAAACTTATGGACTTTGCACTAGATCGTAGTCGGTTGACGGATATTCCATGCAATGGTGTTATATTGGCTCCTAAGGCTTGAAAGGCAGTTCTCTACTAAAGTGTCTCGAGCACAACTTTACGTAAAGGATGTGATCATAGATGGGGTAAACATCTGTTGAGGGTATAAGAAGCTAGCTAACCACTATCCAAGCCGGCTGTAGCGGTGCAATCACTCAGATGTTAACTGATGGAAAGCTACATAATGTTCCATGTATGTAGTGCTCTTTCTCTGATAACACACTGTATTATCTGAGTCTGTTGAGTGAGTGGTAAACATAATAGCTGACTCTGTCGGCTCAACATCCTCGATGATCATTCCTTAGGGAGCCTTTGGATCCAAGTTGCAACAGTGATATGGGTTGAATCTGATGCAACCTCTTGGGTAAAAACGCATATAAGGTACCAAAGGCATGTCAGCATTGGAGAGCCATTGACTCAGAAGGATGTTAGTGAGGCTTGGAGGACAACATAAGTTGCAAGTAATCACAAAACTAGGGACTAGTTCACTACCAAGCAGGTTAAGTAAAATTTGCCTTTGTGGTGCAGTTGCACAACAAGTTGGTTGACTTGCATTGTAGCAAAACTAGCTTTTTTAAACTATATTTGACATTGAGGCTTCCATTCTTAGGCCAATCGATATCTCAAAAACCATAATCCAAAAATCTATGGTTTGACACCTTTCCAATTACTTTCGAATTGCAAGGGCACAATTTGACTTCTAGAACACCTTGACTGCTCATGCATTGCTGATCTAAGAGGGCAAAAGCAAGGCACATAGGGTGCAATTAGTCTTCTCAAGGTTATGGAGAGTTGTCTAACAGCAATACACCTACAAGTTGTAATTTCTTGGCATGAATTACAAACACAACCGTCTAATGCGAAGGATGATCGCAGTCACAGTGAAATTATAGATTTCATACCCTTTTGTTTTCTATTCATATCTCACAAACTACTGCTCCAATATGCACAAATTTTGGTGGGCATGTAGATCCATGGGTCTTCTAACTACTCACCAAAATTCAACTCAACCGGACACCGTTTGACCATCCAAACAATTCATCTACCAAAACTGCTATGTTCTGAAATGGCAGCAAACCGAGCCGACAAGATATCTCTCAAATCTGATGTTTTACTCAACCAATACTCAAGCCAACTTAAGACATTGAAGGGTCCTAATCAAGGAATGAGATCACCAAGTTTGGGGTCAATCCAACTTCGTTTGAGTCACTAATCGCCGGCTTGATGATAACCGGTTTAGTGCCACAAAATCTGGACAGATTGCGTGTTCTTCCTTTTCTTTGCTTCACACGTTGAGATGTGTGTTTTGCACTCTCTAACCTTTTTCATAGCAGAAGCAGCCTTTCCCTAGCTGAGGATGGAGGCTAGAGTTTTCCTGACATGTTTCTTAGGTAACAATTTCCGCCGTTGATCTCGACACCAACTTGACGATGCACAAGCATTGGACTTGTGGGCTATTTTCACAGGGCGCAAAGCATTACTCCACATGGAGGGCATCCCTATAGAGATAAGGAACCATTCCTATATATCCTTTGGCACTTCATCCAATAGAGTTTGGACACATGTGTTAGTGGCACCTAGGGCACAAAGATGCTGATTGAAACTAGGGACGTGCTTTCACTAGCTACTTACATAGCCGATACAACATTTTGTACTATCTGTGTGATTATCCAAGATGGAATTGACTTGATAGCACAGGTTTTGGAAAACAAAGCAATAGTTGCATTGCTAAACGGCTTGCTGTTACATTGCTTAACATTGCTCTGCGAGACATAGCCTTCGTAACTACCGATAAGTTGCTACCTAGCTAGAGATTAACCTTACTATGAGTAACTAATCAGTTGTCTCTCAACACTCAAAGCTCCAAATTCTTACTCTTGACCACAACAATAATTGCAATCGAGGCACAAACAGACTGGTCGCCATTGAAGTCTGCAGATAAGGAGTCACACTAGAGATGTTGATCTCGACTGTGCGATCAGCATGCACATATTAATCAAGACTTGGATAGCCAGGTCATAATCATAATGTGATGTTTGATTCTTATCTAACTAACAACTTATCCAACATTAATTATTGTGTGCCTTTCTGATCCAACAATGATGACATAAGTTGTTCACTAGGTGATGGACGTCAATACTGGGACAACCAAGTGGAGTCACTTGTCTATCACCTCTTGTAGTCGGTTAATGTTTATGTCGGTGACCAATTCTTCAAAGGTTATCCTTTTTGTGACTTCAACCGAAAGCTCTACTACTTTCAGTCTGATATAGGGATCTTCGATAAGATATGGAGAGATAACCAAGGAAGAGCTCACGTGAAAATAACACATCGGTGCAGTTCGGTAATGGATCATGACTAGAAACCTCGATACCAGCGCGCACCCAATAGCACAACCATGCGTCGGCCACCCACAAGGAGGCCCTAGGTTCTATCGCGGCACCGTAGATCGCTAATCATGGCACCATTGCTGAACATACAACCAAAGTGAAACTTCTAGTGGCACCAATTAGATTGTAAGAACAAGCATTGTGCAAAAGAGGGATAGCAAACAAGGATAGTCACAAGGTTAGGAATCAACAAGGAGGCGATCAGAAGATCAAAACACAGCTGCAAAAGAACATAGCCTAATTGTTGAAGGCAACTAAGTAGGAGACTCTTGCTTAATGTCCATATACGCCTCGTGTCCACCAAAGTGATTACCAGATAAAGATTAACATGAGATTTGGTTCTATCGAGCAGCAATAGGAGATCAAGACTGATAAACATCCAAAGACTTGAAGGAGTTAGAGACAAAACAAATGAGATTCAAGGGAGAAAGCCATTGCACTGACTAGGGATTCAGTTGATAAAGCAATGAAATGATTTGTGAGGAAAAGGTTCCAAAGCCAGGGCAGATAACGATTAGCGTTGCACTAGCTCATCAGTAGGAGAAAGAGCAATGAGGTCTAATAAGGATTTTTGCGTCAGGGTCCTCCCACACAGGAGCGGAACAACCATGAAATATGCAAGCATTTAAGGAAACTAAGCTTGGACCTAAGGTCAAGCAAAGGCATAGATAAAGTCTTCGTAGCACAACGTTCAAGGCTAGCAACCACGTGTACAGGCTCAGGTTCCTAAGAGAGAACTTAATTGTAGACGACAACCCTGAGATTACCAAAACTTGGACGCTGCTCTAGGATAGCGCTCTTCCACACTCATATGCTTACCAAGGACAAAAGGGTGACAACTACGGCACTACCAAGATAGCGAGCATCCACACCTACATCATGGTCTTAAGCGAGCATTTTGAAACACTCAATCCAATTAGCTTACATGGCTATTATGAAGCACAAAGCTCGTACATAACAAGCAGTCACCTATAACAACACCACTACACATATCAGGCAAAACATGGTGGTAAGGCACTATTATCTTTTGTTTCCTTTTTACTGAGTAGGTGGATATCTCTACAAAACAAGTTTTACTTACATTTAGCAATTTAGTTTTCAAAGGGGTGAACTTTTTGTTAACTATTAACTCATCATCTATTTCCTTTGGAAGCCAACATACGAGGCAAAGCTAATCACACACTAACTTCAAGCATAGCTATTCAAGCAGCATGTGACAAGGCATTTTGGCTAGCTTCACATAGGGAAAATAGTGACATCACATTGATCACAAGTTACTTAGCATTAGAACAAGGTGAGGGAAGCATATTTATGCACAAGCACTAATCATGATGCATGCTCGTCCTATTCGTCCTCACGAAATTGCCAGCCTAAGGTGGCAATCACGTTCTATGTCGGTGGCATAACACGTACTCTCTCGATATATAGCTAGTCGTCAAGCTATATTCAATCTACGCATTCAGTGGTTAGCGTACCTGCAGGCAAATTCATTACAGCCCATCCCCACAAGAGATAAATAAGCACATAATGAAAGCAGTAAACTAAGATACCCTCCATATATACATCCCCCGATGTATATACTTCGGTATCCATAGCTACCCAATAAATATACCCGCAATTAAGTACCTTCATATATACATGTGTGTAACATGTAAATATTCCAGTAACCAAAGCTAACTCTCCCCTAGACCGATAGTGGGACGATCATGCTCTCACAACTCGCACTTACCTGGGCGTAGAGACAATTGATCCATACATTACCATTCAAACGAATGGCATCCATACAATAGCACATCAGTATGGACTGACGAAAGTAAAAACCCCCATGTTAGTACTTAGATAGCCACCTAATAGTCCTTAACTAGGCATAAAGGTGGATGTCGCTAGCATAGTTTTGCAAATTAGTTTTGACAAATTTGCCTATAGCTAAAGTTTTAGTTAAAATAGGCTTTTTAGAAACCAAAACTTTGTTTTTAAAACAATGTACATGACAGTATTATGCTTAATCTTGCTCTGATGCCAGCTATAATAGAACCGCCCAATTTATACAAGATCAAGTATGGCTGTCCCCGCTAACACATTGACACACACATACCTTCACTCATATAAACCCGGTAGTCCGCCGAGTGTCCCGAAAGACCTCGGTAAATCAACATCACAACCAAGATTGCGTGATTAAGCAAGTACACATCACATATGTAGGGTTGCAGCGGAAAATAATATTACAATTGGATTCACAAATAATAGTACAAGTTTGGGTTTCAAAACCGATTAGTGAAAACAACATAGCTTTCAAAGGATTACATTAATATATGTTCCAAATACATTGCTAGCATAAGTGACATCATTCGATAAAAGCATATAGATGAGAAGTAACTATAGAATCACCAAGCCACCAGCGGTTAGCCACCATCTTCACAGGCCAAGAACTTCACCTGCAACATGGTGGGATAAACCCTGAGTACGAGAAGGTACTCAGCTAGACTTACCCGTCAAAACCAGAATAAATGACACCAAGGGTCATGCAAGGCTTATGAGGTGGGCTAGCTTGACACAGTTGCAATAAAGAGCTTATGAATATAGTGACCAATTTAAACTTAGCATCAAGTTTATCATCATTTACCTGTCCACTAGATTAGCACCTTGTACTAGAGCACTCACTTATTAGGAGCAAACAATATTAACCATAGCAGGTATAATAAGACTGTCATCATCATATCATCATTTCTGAACCATTATGTTATTTAGTGTATCTACTTTGGAGATAAGCCCATCAAGTTCTCACTAACTGGGAGAGACGGCGACTCGAATCGAATTACAACTCAGCTAAGGGGGTATTCCTAACTCTCACCCTAGCATACTTTGCAAGAGTAGCCGTGGGTCACCTTTGGTATAACTCAGGAACCAAATTCGTAGGTTCGATCAGCGCCAGTACTCTGAGGGATTACCCTTCTGCTAGGACGATCAGGACTTTTAAATCACCTGCCCTTGGACTCATGCCTACGGCTCCCTTTTGAGGCGTACTTTATACTTATCGACTCCCGGCCTGAGGTGAGCTACTCGGCTTTGTGGTCGGTCTCCAGACCCGGCCAACTAAGAGAGAGGCATGCATTCAACATGAACAGGAAATGCTCCAAGATTCAGTCCTTAAGCGAAACAGACGGAGTCACTACAAACCGGCAAGCCTCCGCCCGGTCTTCATTGCAAGTTAAGACAGGTTCTTTTCCAAGATAGCAAATATAGCCAACCGTGCCACATGTATATCCCTATATCTCACAGGTGATAGGAAATCACCTGACTTCTACCGCGTTTAAGCAGGGCTAAGCACTACACGAGCCTGAGCTACATAGGATTCAGGGTATCAATATCTGGGCAAGGATTGGATAACCAATGCAGCAAGTGTTTGCATCCAACACCTAAACTTAATGCAACAATATATATATATATATATATATATATATATATATATATATATATATATATATATATATATATATATATATATATATAGGGAGAGGCTATTCAGTAGCCAGCTACAGAATAAGTTATTCTGTAGCCACCTCCATTTACCATAATTTTATATACTAATTTACGATAATGTCAATATATATTTACTATAGTTGGGTTACTATAACACATAGGGATATTTACCATAACGTTATAGTAAACCACTTAGTAAGGAGTTACTATAATCTCATAAATTAACATAGTAATTATAGTAACTCAAGGTGGCTACAGAATAGGTTATTTTGTAGCCAGCTATAGAGTAGTTGTTCTATATATATATATATATATATATATATATATATATATATATATATCTATATATATATATATATATATATATATGTAACAATAATAATTTAACTGCATTTTGGAAATTAGGAGGCTTAATATGCTCCGGGGCTTGCCTGGGATCCCACACAAGTCAGTTCAGTTAGCTTGCACCGTCCTGGTGACATCTCAGGTCCTAGCACTTGCTTAGTCCTTCCATCTTCAGGATAGATCCATCAAACGCTGTCTTTGGGTTTGGCTCCAACATCACATCCTTCACGTGGTGCATCTAGCTGTACCTAGATGAGATGCAATATGCAAGTGCACTAAATATGAAGAATAGTACCATGAGACGCATCACAAAATAGCAAGCAAGACAAGCATAGTTTACACTAACACACTTAAGTACTTTGCGATGCTTAACTTAAACCTCACACAATCTATCATGCTAAGATGGCAAAGAAGATGACAACACCAAGCATGACACAAGTTTGCCAAGATCTCAGGTGCTCTAACTCAATCATCATTCAAGGCATAAGTCACACTTAACAATATACAAGCAAACACTATAATTAGAATCTACCAATTTCTGGATATGCAGACAGCAGCTATAAGATTTAGCTATAACTGGAGTTACACAAATACAAATGACTTGCAAGAAGACATTCTGGAAATCTTATGAAATTATCTACAACTTTGTTATTATCACCGAAAGCTCATTCAAATCCTAACTAGATCAAACACTAGCATCTTTCAGATCTGCTCAGAATACCATCAAAACCTGACAGGAGACTTAAAAGTCATGTAACTCATACACTATCAGGCCTATGGCCTTACAATTTGAACACAAGTAAGACCATGGAATTTTCTACAACTTTTGTATTCACTACAACCATAGCAAACATCATTTACACCACGAAAATAATTGCACAAGCAAAACTGCAAATGCAACCCAACAGCAGTGGTACAGAAAACTGATAGGAACTTTAGAGAAGCATAACTGGAGTTCTAGACCTCCAAAAAACATGAACCATAACTTTTTGAAAAGCTTAGGAAGTTACCTACAAATTTCCTATTCTCATATTAAGACGATTCTACATTTAGAAGGGTCAATTAATTCAATAATTGCATCTCTGTCCAAAACATAGACAGAAACTGACATGCCACTTTAAACAGCTATAAATGGAGTTATACATGTCCAATAAATGTGGTTCTAGACTTTTTAGAAAGATTATCAAATTATAAACAACTTTGTTATAAACACCTAAAGCTAATTCTACTATTAAAAGGCCCCACAATACCAACAAGGTAACCCTGTCAGAGTTTGGACAGAAACTGCCACTGATATTTAAGCAAGTATAACTCAAGATCTACTTAACCAAAAATCATAATATTTAGCTTTTTTAAAATCTTAATAAAAGTAATACAACTCATGTATTATCATAAAGTCATGATTCATAACTTAACTAAGCCAATTAATTCAAACATGTAGGACTATTCAGAATAGGAGCAAAGCAATACAGTACATTTGTTATTTTTATAACTCTTAAAATATAAATCCTACACTTCTGTAATTTTTACCAGACAACGACAATAACCTTATGAGCACTCCATAAAAATTTCACATTTATTTGAGCAAAAGAACTATAGTTATGAAAAAAGACAAATACAACTAGTATTAAAAACCTAACTGCATAAATGTATTTTTACAGCTAAACCTTTAAACTAAAACATGTAATATTATAGATCTAGTACATATAGAATTTCACAAGGATTCCAAAAAGTCCACATTTGTTATTTTAGGATTTTTCTACTAATGAATACAGATTTTCAAATTGGAGCATTCAAATCTGTAAAAACAAGAGAAAAAGGGATTGAAATCTTGCATCGGAGTCCCTGAAGAAAACATTAATTAAACTACAGCGAAGAGGTCCTCAGGAGTACTATTCGAATGAGTCTTGGCTTCACAGAAACGCCCTTTTGTTTCTTCTAATTGTTGTACACAGCCCCTCATGCGAATTAGAGCAGGGGAGACCGTCGGAGCTCGCGGCTCCGGCCGTTGGGGGCCATGCCGGCGTCGGGGAAGTGTCGGTGGGGCACCAGGGAGCCGGTGCGCATGCGTGGGGCTGCTCAACCTGGCCCGAGGCGGCCCATAGTGGCCTGGCCACGAAGACAAGTGGCTGCTGCGGCTGTTGCTCCGGTGGCGGTGCTTCCCGGCGCCTTGCTGACCGAAGGAAGGCAGTGGAAGGCGCTCACAGCTTGCCCGCTGCTGGGCGCGGCTGCTGGAGGCTTCAGGAGAAGGAGCGGCAGCGGCAAGGGAGTTTGGTCACGGCGGCCATGGCTGCCGTGCGCTGGCACGTGCGCAGGCGCGTGGTCGGAGCGAGAGAAGCGATGGGAAGCGCAGAGGGAGTGAGCGGGAGTGGAGGGGGAGCCTCTGGCAGTCCACCAAGGAGAGCGCAGGGGCATGGGTGCACATGGCATGGAGGTGGGGGTGCTGCTCGTGCATGGCCACCATGCACGGGGCACGCATCGCCCCTTTGAGGCATTCCACTGAGCGGCTGGCAGGTGATGGAGTGGGCTGGTTGGATCGCGTTATTCGGGCTTGTTCTGGTCCGAACTAAGTCATGGGCCCTTAAGCAAGTTTGTTGTCCACATGATGACCTACAAATTTCATTAACGGACCACGACCATTTGAGCAATGGATTAGCAGTTAATTAGGCTCCAAAGTGATAGTGTTAGCATGTTGATAACAGTCACAGGAGCTCGCCTTTGGAGGTCAAAACTCGGTCAAACTCAGTGCAACTTTTTGTATGCTCTTCTCCATACTATAACCTTCAACTTTTATTTTTGGACCAACTCAAGTTGCTTAGCAAAATTTGGAGAACGCGGAATGCCAACGTCATTGCTTAGCGAAACTGACTTAGAATAATTCTAAGTGTTGAAGACTGCAGCAAAATCAATCTTGTGCCCTTTGTTTGTCAAGCTTAGAAATAGATTTAGACTGAGGTCCTTCAATAAAATTTGTAGTACATAAACTATACTACAACTTTTATTTAAGGTCAAACCTTGTATCTTGAATATAAACCATTCTTTGACTTTGGTCAAAGTAGCATCTCGTTAACCCTAGAATTAGAGTTTTCAACCAATTGAGGCCTTTTCTTGAAATGTGCTCAACACAAACCCTTCATGACTTTTGTTGTAGGGTTCAATTAGAGTCATTTAGGCAAGGTAGCAACGTTTGGTTGATAGCCTATAATTCCCTTCACTTACTAGCGCAATTCAAGCAAGAATGTAACTCATCATTTCATGCAACTTCTTGATTCCAAACTTCATGAAACTTTTCTAGTGATCCATATAGATGGGTATTGATGTGAGACACATGAAGATATTCTAATAACACTAGCCAAGCATATATCTTGAAAAGGGCCTATATGTAAAGCAAGGGTGCAATATTCGAGTTTAGGTTGGGGCTTATTTCCATAGGTTTTACCTTGACATCTCCAACACCACTTAACATTGTCATGGTTGAGCTTAAACCCATTGCTTAACTAGTGACAAACACCTGGGGTGTTACAGATGCCAGTGTTGGCCATCTCTTTAAAAAGTTTTATAGAGGATTTGATGTAGATATCTTGACTTGGCTACCCTATGATGAGGATGAGAACAATGAGCTAGGTCCTCCCATTCAAATTTCGATTTGAATCAGGCTATTCAGACAAAACTGACAGCTGCAGTCTTTAATTCCTTTATCAAACCTTGCATTCTTCTAGCTGAATTTTGTCATGGCCATGGTAAAATGTCTACATGTTCCTTCCTTCTAGGCAACCTTCCAACTTATGAGTTTTACAATCTGTCTTTCATAGCCTGTTAGTTTGGTCTTGGTCAACTCTCCCCTCAATTGTTCTTCAAAAATACATTGAAGCCAAGAGAAGGTATCAGTGAGGTGATGGAAGCTTCTAGAGTCTTTCAATTGGGATTAGATCTTCCTTCCCTTTGCTTACATGACTAGATCAAAGTCAGCTTCTCTTCCACTCTCTTTGACTCCTGGTGGCAAGAATCACACTCCCATCTTTTTTGTGGGTTGGTTCACCCTTTGTGCATAGCTCTGGATGGGGAATTTACTTCTGACAGAGAGGTAACTTACCATTTCTTTTTTCAGAAAATTATTCAATGAATTCTCATGCTAACTGTTCTAACTGACCCTTTTAGGACACTAAATTCGATCCTCCAAGCTTGGATAGGAAGGGACATCCTATAGATTATCAGACACCATGCCCAGTTTCAAGAATAGGATCAGCCGCACCTCCATTGAAGAAATTGATGAAAACTCATGCTGCCCTCACGATCATGACGTATCAATCTTTAAAGCGCAAGGCGGTCCAAGGGGCAACCCAAAAAGCCTGTTATTGGGAAAAGACTCTGTAGAACGAGACCATTAGCTGCTCAGGTAAACAATTCATTTTTTCCTCAAAATGACATTCAACTTTTGATCCTCTTTCTTCATAGTATCAACCATTATATCCCAATCGGCTCTAGGTGTGGAACTATTGTCCCAGGCATTCAAGTCAGCATCAACTAAACCTTCATCGGCCGATCCTCAAAAGGAGCCAATTTCGGTTGAAATAATCGATGCTTCTAAGATAACAGAAGATGTAAGTCCTTCCATTTCACCCCTGATGTTGCCTAAGGCATTTTCTTTAAATCCATGATTTTTATTCAGTTTTTGCCCTTCATCTGACCATTTATCATGCCAGATATTCTCTGAGGAAACACCCTTGCAAGAGCAAGAGTTTGGCAGTCCACCTATTGACAATGATACTATTGACGATGAGAATGATCCTATTATTGACACTCATACTGCCAATTCCCCAGTTCAGCATACAACTGATGGTAAGAAAATCATATATCCCTTTTATCTTTTTGCAATAATCATGAACTAAAAATTTTCCTTGATATTTGTAGATACCAACGTTGAAAGTTTAGAGCCGATTCAACCTAGACATCATTGGTGCGTCATTCAGCCATCCCTTCTCCTCAGATAGAGGCTACCATAGAAAAGGTACTGTATCCACTTCACCATTCATTTTATTATAAACTGATCCAATCCTCCTAATCAAGATTTTTCTATATGTAGGCACTTAATCTCCCAGCTTTGAGCTACTCTTTCAATCTTGAGGATTATCTAGACGAAGTTGAAATTAGCTCATCAGCCATCTCCTCTAGGGAAGCTTTGCTAGAAGAGACCAGAAATTGGCTAAAGAATATATTACCAATATTTGAGAAGAATATAGCTGATTTGGTCCTAAGACACTGATTCAATGCAAAGAGTCTTCTTGGCTATTAAAGATAATTCATCCCGAGCTCTTACCTAGAGTCTTGTCACCTTTATTCATTATTGAAGACCAAGTCCCAAAAGTGAAAAAGGCTCAGAGGAATCTATCCAACTGTGAAGCTTTATTGGCCAAGGGGAACTCCAACATGCAAGAGGCCAAAGAGCTGACACAGCTGATCGATGATTTGAAGAACTCCTCCCTCAGGATCGATCCAGAGCTTGATCCAACTAGAAATCAGGCGTGCAGAACTTGAGAAGGAACTAGGAGAAGGTGAAAGTTGCCATTGATCGCCATAATTCCAACCTTGGCTCAACTACCTGATGCCATTAAGCAAAAGAAACAAGAACTGCTGGCCAAAGTCAGGGAAGGCAGGGCCATCCATAGTAGCCTCGAGGACATTCCTGGATCAGCCGAAGAAGACAAGCAACAAATTAGCAGAAGTTAATGCTATCCTGGCTATAAGTATTGAAAGCAATCTAGGATGTTCTAGACTTGTAATCTATATATCAACATGTATCTTGTGTAGAGTCAATGATAACCATACTTTCTATTGCCTCATTGTATTTCTTGTTTCAACTAAAGAGCCGATTTGAAAATAGCCGATTCCAGATTTCTATCCTTGATCCGATTAAGTCTAAAAACACAACCTTTATTAAGAGAACCCCTCGATCTTCTATCCTTAGTCACTAATCGTTGTATTCTTTTCGACATTAGTGAAGTGGTGCTTCGCCTTCTATTAATTGCGATTGCCTTTTGCATGTCGCGAGGCGTCCACCTCCTCACTTCGTGGCTTCAAATACCTAGCCGAGGGCTTCAGCCTCGAACACACACATCTACATTCACAACCGCTCCTGTTCCTTTGCACTTCTCCACCCTCACAAACTCTGTAGCGGCCTTCTTCCCCTCTTTGTAGATCCAATCAACTTCATAGCCGGTGAGGACAACCGTAGCAAACATGTAGTAGAGGAGATCCTAGAGGGGGACATGCTGGTGAACCAGCGCCTTCGAATGCATGAGGTGAGATTGATATCTTCTACTCACAGCGATGGACTTTTCTAGCTTGTTTATAGGTTAGTCTTGAATAACAGTCTTCGTCCTCTCTCCAAGGGCCGACGAGCCCTCTGATGCTACATCTTCTACGCTGGCCTCATTGTTGGATTCCTTCGACTCTTACAACGGCGACGACGCTCGTTGTTTCCTCCGAGAGTGGAGGGTAACCTAGGACCATTATTCCAAGGCAACTTAGGAAAACAACCAGCTTGAGATTAGCCTTGGGGTCTCTCAAGCCGCTCTTCATGCCGCCAAAGAATAGGCCATCACCGCTCGAGCACGGCTGGCTAAGTCCGACGCCAATGGTGGCAGGTAAGATGAATTCCTAGGAACGCTTTTATTCTAATTTCCATTGTCTTTATATTGATTGCTCTCCTATTTCTATGATTGCCAGTCCTGATGGTGTAGTTGGAGTCCCTCCAACTGGCGGCAAACGTGGCCACAGATGCTATAAATGCTTGGGGCCCCCTCATCAATGCTCACCTCCATGATGTTCTGGCCCATGTTTAGGAGATCGCCCTCCATGGTGTCCATCATGGCCCATCAGTGGCGCTGGCCGTGGTGTAGGTCCAGACTAGGCATGAGCTCCATACCATGGAGACTAGGCTTCCCGATGGGCGATGGCCCCGAGGAGCATGAAGACTTGATCGCAGGAGTTCATTGATGCAGCGGAGGCCATCATGGACATCACATCTGCTCAGGATGTGATAAACAATGTCTTCGATTAGTTTGTACTTAGGGCAAACTAATCAATGAACAAAGTCTTCTGCCTTTCCATGATTGTATTCTATGTACTTTCTACAGCGTCATGATTTTCCTATGTTTGTTTCTGTTCTATAGGCGATACATTTTGTATCGGCTTTTCTTCTTTTCGGGGTAATTTTGAACTAAAGGCGATACCCTTCTAGTACCAACTATTAGAGCCAATGACTGAACGAATCAGCTATTGAGTGTTGATTCAAATGTTAGGACAATATTCCTTTAAACATTTTCTATTAATCGCTCCTTGATAGATTGCACCAGAACTCTTCAGACCAAAGATTAAACAATCGATCGATCTAGGCCAAGCATCTCATTAAGCCGAACAACTTCTAATAAATTTATCAACTCTGGCTTGTACTCAGGATTTGACTTAGCGCTTACATATGTTGGTCTAGGCTTATCTTTGTGACCAATGTTTATTTCCCTTAATCCAACGACCGATGCGAAGCCATGATTATCCATTAAAACAAACTCTTAGAGCCGATTGCTTGGATCGGCTATTGGCCTTCATTTCTGATCTTAATGAAGCCTCCTTCCCATAGCTTGCTAGAAAAACACTCGAAGTCTTCCAGCTCCCAATACACTAGATCGGCTGTTGCTATACTTACAGATTCATCAGCGCGAACCAGCTCAACATCATCCCCATGCCACTGAATTAAACACTAATGTATGGTCGACATCACACAACAGTTTGCATGAATCCAGTCATGACCAAGGAGTAGACTGTATGAACCTTTTCCATCAATGACGAAGAATGTGGTGAGTAGAGTCTTACTCCTGATTGTCAGTTCAACATTCATTGCCCTCCCGGGTCCTAGACACATTACCCCCAAAATCTTGAAGCATCATGTCGGTCTCAATCAAATCTCCTAGTCCCTTGCCAGTTTACGAAAAGTGGTGTAAGGCATAAGATTGATAGAAGCACCTCCATCCACCAACATCTTGTTCATTGGCTTCCCATCAACAAAACCTTTTACATATAAATCCTTTAAGTGCCGATGCTTGACTCGCTTATCGAATATAGCCTGTTGTATAACTGTCAACTTGGCAACTATTTCCTCATACTCTGATTCATCAAAATTTGAATAAACTTTTTGATCTGCTGGAGCCCTGAATTCTGATGGCAACAGAAAAGCCATTTGAATATTATTCAATGGTTGCTCTCTATCGACTATTTGTTTAGCACGCCACACTTGAGGTTTACTAGACGCCTAAGCCTGTTCTAGCTCTCTGCTCCTTAGGCGTTGCACTCTTCTTTTCTGGCTTCTTGTCAAACCTCCTGGACACCATTGGTCTTCCTACCAAACATATTTTTCTTCATTACTCTCTTCTTCATAATCAGCCTAGTTTTGATCAACAACTCGCTTCCCAAGCTGATCATGAACACTCTTTTTTTTAAGCGTCGATCCATGTTATTATGATGATACTCATCTCGAGCATGGATACACCAGTGGTTGGCTTGAGATTGCCTAAATTCCCAATATTGCTCGCTGTATTCCTAGACAATTATTTCTGGTAGGCAATTTCAAACCTTTGTTCCAGTAATGTCTGAAGAAAGGACAATTCCAATGTGATTCAGCTTGCTTTCTTTCATACTTCTCTTTTTCATGTTGACGCTGGCATTCTTGCTCTTCTAACCAACGCTGATAATCCTTTTCTTTTTGCCGCTGCCATTTATTCAACAAAATTTGAGATGTAACACGCGGCATTGTTGCCCCATCCTTTGACTTTTCTCCCTACTCATATCGGCTCTTTTGTTGGTCACGATGCCTTCTAACCTCTCTATATTCATCAGCCGATATTTGCATCTCAGGATCGACTGTTCCAGTTTCTCTTGATCTAGTTGATGTTAGGACTTTAGTCTTTCCTTTGAGCAACCTTGCATCAACCATGTTCTAATATCTAGGGAAAGGATTATCATCAACTTTCATCTTTCGAGGCATATCAAATTTGAGTCTTCCTTGCTGAATAGCCCTCTGTATATGTTGTCGGAAAACTCTGCACTCATTAGTGGAATGAGAAGTGGCATTATGAAATTTGCAGAACTTCTTGTTCTTCAACTAATTAGGGGCAACATAACATGATTATTAGGCAACTTGATCTATCCCTTCTAGAGCAAGAAATTGAAGAGCTTGTCTAATTTTGTGACATTGAAATCGTAGCTCTCTTCAACTCCTCTTCCCCAAGGATTTGACACCATTACTGTCTTCTTACCCCAATTCCATTTAGCCATAGCAACCACTTCTTCTTCATCGTCCTCATAGTCATCATCTACTGAATATGGATTATAGGCTTCGGCCATTGTGGTACTCTTCTGGAATTAGGTATCTCTACGCATATTCTAAAATTGGCTATTGAGCGCTGCCAATCATTGAGCCAACTGACCTAAATTATCAAATTCTTGCCCCAGCAGCTTCTCTCTCTATGTTGGCAACATGCCTTGAATGGCCAAATCTGCAAGTTGATCATCGGTCAAGTTCAATGAGAAGCATAGATTTCTAGTCTCTTGGAACCTCTGAAGAAACTCGGTGCCCGATTCATTAGTTCTCTGCCTTATGGTCATCAGATCAGTAATTTTCTTTTCTCTAGTCCCAGTATAAAAATATGTATGAAACTTCTTCTCCAGGTCAGCCCAATTGGCAATGGAATTAACTAGTAGTGATGAGAACCAAGTGAAGGCTGGCCCTGACAGAGACAAGGAGAAGAAGCGAACTTAGTGGGCCTCTTCAATGGATGCTTCACCCAACTGTGTAAGATACTGACGGACATGTTCTATCGTGCTTGTGCTATCTTGGCCAGTGAACTTAGCAAATTCCAAGAGCCTATAATTTGCAGGAAGAGTGACCAAATCATACCATTCTGGATATGGGCGTTTGTTTGAAAAGGTCTACTCTTTTGGCTTCAAATCAAACTGATTCTTCATTATCTCTGTTACTCTAAGCAACAACTCATCAGCATTTGAATTTGGATTTCTTTGCAATTGCTGACACATCTGTGGATTAAAATTTTGGGTACCTTGATACCCTAGATTTAGAATCATATGAAGGGTATTGTAATATGTGCCATAATGATACTCTTGTGGAATCTCTATCTACTGGGTCCTTTGCTGGTTTGCTGCTTGAAGTCTCTGGTTATAGATGTTAGGATCTATTTCTCTACGAATCCTTTGAACTAATGGCGCAATCTTTTGAGACGACGACGTTATTTGGCCTGGTGTGCCAAAATTAACCATCTAGTTCTAACCTTGTCCTATCAGCTGTTGTACATGCTGAACTGACGATCTAGGATTATACTGTATCTGATTAGTAGTAGCACCTTGAACTTGCTCAGATGAGCTCTGAACTACATGGCCATCATCATTACCAGCTGGTGCTACTTCTTGATGGCTAGTACCGGCTTGATTAGTCCCATTGAGTCGATGGATGTGGAATGTTGTAATAAGTTGGCCCAACCTGATCAACTAGAAACCCAAGAAACACCTCTTTCATGGTGTTGTGGAATGTGTTCAAGAAAACTTCATTGTGATTTGACATGGCATCATGAATAGACTTGTTTACAGCCTCTATGAAGAAACACCTATCTTTAGCTTCATCCATATCTGTCTACCCATGCAACAGAACTCTTAGTAGTGGATATTTCTGAATAATTGTATTGTCATGTGTCTTGGTGTAGGACAACAAACACTTGTTCTAAAATTCTTCTATAGCTTTGCTGATGACATCTTTATCTCCATCAGGTAGGTCTTCATAAGGCACCATAAGGATGTCATTGTTGTTGTAAGCCGCCATGATGATTGTGGGGTCCCACTGGGCGTGCCAAAATGCATGTCGGCACAAAAATGCGTCGACACACAAGTTGGAAGGATCTTCTTGATGGAGCTAGAGATTCGCTTGGCTTCAATGCAGGGATAACTGATCTCGCGTATTCCTCCTGAGATGTGCCAGTCAATTTGACCCTACAATTGATAAGGAGAGAAAGTTTATCAATAATTTAAGGTGGAACATGCCGGTCTTTGCCCAAATAGTTCCAAGTGTGCCACTTCGGGAGCAGCCAGATAGGAAAATCGACTAAATAGCCAATACGCACAGAAATCAGCTATTATGGACTGTAAAGTTTGTGGATAGCAATTGATTTTATATTGATAGGTACAGTACACATAGATGTAAGTGAGATCATTAGCTAGATAGATATTACCAGTATAAAACATTAAGCTGATGAATCTAATGAGAAAGGATATACCATGCGAACAAATCGACTGTCTGATACAAATAGATCTACAAACGCTCTGAATCTAATCTATTACCATCAATAGTGAGGTTTGACCAGATCGATGGCAGCTATGATGATAATAATAAACTAAAACCGAAGAATCCGCATAAACATCTGTACTTCAACAAGCTTTCCGAAAGACATGCTATACGTGAAGGCTCAGGCGAATCAGCTAAAATAGTCGATTCGGGTGAAAAGGGACTACAGTGTGTGAACAATCGACTATTTCACACAGACAAACCTATGGACTCATCAGACCTAACCTGCTATCTCTAATAGTGGGGTTCGACCGGATCGATGTAGCCATGATAAAGATAAACCTTTAAAGTAAACAGATCTATTCACGTTTAATAGAATAATGTAAACACACTATAGGCGTTAACGCATAGGTGATTGGCTATTTAGCCGATGTAAGCACAGCAAACAGTTAAGGTCATGCCTAATCGAGAACAATCTACTAACTAGCATCCTCCAACCTATAGTGCCATCGGTGGGGATCGACCGGATCGTTACAGCCATAATAGCGAACTATAGATCAGATTTAACTAGCCAGCAAACCTCTTCAAGATCAAACATGCCTTAACCGCGTACTATGCATGATCAAGATCGAAGTAAAAACAACCAATGAAACATAACCCGTCGCTTAGAGTAAGAAATATCATGTTGTGACAAAGCAAACGACGGACTAAAAGGATATGAGGCCGATCTAAATCGATCTTGACCTGGGCAGATTGATGTTGTTGCAAACTAATGACAATAAAAACATCAGCAAGATCGGTAACTTAATGCATCTACCCTGAAGGATGCCACCCCTAGGTAGAGCTGATAACTTGACCTTAATCTAATTTGAGCAGTGCAGGTCGATCAGATCGATGCAGCCGTACTTGAACTAGAAAAGAGTCGATAACTAGCTTATACTAGAGTTCGCAGTGGAGGTTGACTGGATTGATGCAGCCATACAAACCAAAGTATAAGCCATGATAGTACTTACAAACAAGCTGGAGGTTGGCCGGACCGATGCAGCCCTGCTTGCTGAAGAACTCACCGAGATATACTCTACTCCTACTCCTAAGGGTTGGCACGGAGCCAAAAAAAGTAAATTGTATTTGATTGATTGGATGTCCCTTTACAATAGCCAGGGGTTTAATATTTATACTCGGAGCCTAACCTTGAATCTAGTATGACTCATTACAATCTTTGGTATAAAATAAAATATTCCTAATTTAAGATAACTTGGAACCTAATCTTTCCCTTTTTGTAGAGTCCGACATTTTTCCCCGACTGCCAACCATAGCTCATTGTCGTTATCTGCTGGCATCATTCGGAGAGAGCCGATTCTGGTGCCATATCTGAATCAGCTGATATCGATCCTTATGCTGATCGATTCCCCGATTAACATGATCTTGGAAGCTTCGAGTTCCCTGCGTTCTCTTTCCCAAATTTTGGTGTAAACACATGCCCACCAATGGAATCTTTGAGTTTTATTTTGAAAACTTATAAAAAACTTTGGAACAATGGTGGAACAAAGAACTTGAGACATAGTGCTTGACTTGATTTTTTTGCCTTTCAATTACTCAAGACCCATGTGAATGCTAAGAAGCCCCATGGTTGAAGGTAATATGGGTAAGTTTGAAAGTCAAATCAGTTTATTTTAATCTAGAGGAGAATTTTTGATTGAACACATGTGTACTTTTGAGGCATGAAAGCATTGCAGCAACTCTGGATCCACTGTTCAAGTTGAACTTTGCTTAGGGACTAGCAAAAGTTAAGTGTGGGGGAGCTTGTTGATGGTCGTTAACATCAATCATAAACCATCAACTTATCCTACATATGTACTTAATTTCATCACCAAACATAGAAATAGGGGTTTAAACTAATGAATTCCATGAGCTTTGGTGAATATGTGAATGCAGGAGGATTTATCCAGAAAATAGCCTCTGGGACCACCGTCGTACTCTCCAAACAAGCAAACCAACATTAGAAAGAGATTCAGGCTGCACAAAATAGGTGGAAAACAACTCAAGACGGAGTCTAGAAGCTTCCACTAGAGGGTGGGCCCCACCTATCACAAGGAAAAGCCGGCTAGCCCCACCTATAGGCCGGCCAACCTATGGGTCCCACCAGTTAGCGTCTCCTTTCTACATCAGTTTCCCACCACCTTTGATAGTCCATCTCCACCGTGGATCAAGGTCGGTTCATCCAATGGTGATCGAGGGAGTTGACGCGGATCGATGATGTGGTGATTCCTTGCCACCTACTCCACCTCTATTCCTTGCCCCCTACTCCACCTTGGCCTTTATATAGCAGCCCCTACCCCCCTCCCTGGAACCATACTTGAAACCCTAATTCATATCTCTCATTCAGAGATCAAGATACACTAGGAGGATTAGGTCTAGACTCTCTAATGTCGTAGATTAGTAACTCAGGAGTGAGGGTCGAGTAGGGCTCATGCTCAGGTTCCGAATCTAGTCTTGGAGGCTCAGCAAAGCCTTGTATCTTCACTTCTACATCTTTTAAGACTTATTATTAATTTATCATATTCCTATCTACATGGCTATGCTTACTTTGAATATAAATCGTGCTTAGTCAATGGTTATCAATACTTTTGTGTGCGGGTTCATAGAGCGCTTAGCTTGCTAGCTTACCAATTAGGCTAAGTAGCCAAGCTTTGTGTA
The DNA here is from genome assembly GCF_019320115.1 of Miscanthus floridulus. Classification (NCBI taxonomy): domain Eukaryota; kingdom Viridiplantae; phylum Streptophyta; class Magnoliopsida; order Poales; family Poaceae; genus Miscanthus; species Miscanthus floridulus. The sequence goes on from NC_089585.1 coordinate 76,531,927, forward strand.
AGCATGGTGCTTATATGATGCTCTATTTGTGAGTACACCCTATTCCCTGGTTCTATGGTAGCAGCGGGAGGTGATAGCCCCATCTATCCTTTGTAGTCCACACCGAATTGAGTAGGTTCTTAAATTGTAGGACCGTAGTCACGTCAGTAGAGTTATCTTTTATGGATGCTCTACTATCTAAGAGACATCCCAAAGTGCACAAGAGTAGGGTCAGTCTTAGCTATAGTTGGGTGTATATATACTTTGACCATGTAATAAGAATGTCATAGGAACCTACCTCACCTATTACTCTCCTGAGTTTACTAGTTTACATTATTTTAGTGATCTATCCCCTGAGTATCATTATGCTTTATTCCTATTATTACATTCACCCCTCCCTATCTATGATGAAATTAGGCACTGTCACACAAAACCATCATAGAACAAGCACAGGGTTCGACACAAAAAAACCTAACGCAACTATTCATGCTCATCTGTGTTGATCCTCTTTAGAATTGTGATGACCTAGGGCTTCATCATTGAACTAATTACACATCTATGATAAAGTTTTCGATCTGTAACGAATGACACTTTGTCATAAATCTCCACATGGTCCCTTCTCTATCCGATGTGTACCTATGGGACCTACAGTTACTCATCCGTGATGCTTGCAATTCATCATAAAAGTCTTCGCTCAGGTCCTTTCTCCATCTGACATGTACCTATGGGACCCTTCTCCATCCGACATGTACTTGTGGAACTTGTAGTTACTCATCCATAATGCTTGCAATTCATCATAAAAGTCTTTGCTCGATCCTTTCTCCATCTGACATGTACCTGCAGAACCCTTCTACATCCAACCTATGGGACCAGACGTTCGACGTGTACCTATGGGACCTATAGTTACACATACATGACACTTGCAATTTGTCATAAAAGTCTTCGCTCAGTCCTTTCTCCATCGTTCAATGTGTACCTATGAGACCCTTCTGTATCCGACCTATGGGACCCTATAGGACCCTTCTGCATTACACCTGTGGGACCTAACCCTACGGGACTCTTCTGCATCTAACCTATGGGACCTGATGGCTTGTGTGCCACCGATGTTTAATAAAATCTAATTAAAAAGCCATGATACCTAGGAGTCAAACCTAGGACCCAAAGCAAGGAATGGACCATCTTCACCATTGCGCTAGATGCCTGGTTGTGCTGACATGTCTTTGGAGTCCTTATAGTAGTACATATTCTCTATGTGGACGCCCTACAGGTTGACCTTTATATTGGATATCCCCTACAAGTGGAAACAAATCTGTGCCCATAGGACTTGTAGAGGTGGTGGCGGCGGCAGCAGGAGGATCCCTGGTGTGCTATGGTGGCTCAGGCATCCTTTTGGAGGCTAGGCAGTAGGGCTTCCTAGTTGAGCGTGGTGGCATTGGCATCCGTGTCCAGTTGTGTGCCGCGGTAGAGGCGACAAATCCAATCCATAGGTCCCCTTTCTCTGCCTTTTCCTATTCTCTTCACTGTTTTGGTCCTTGCTTGAACATGAGGTATATATGAAACATTCTAGCATTAGAGATTTGGTTAGGCCAATGTTGATGAAAAGAACTAGGAGGTGGCACTAGTTGCTTTTCTGCTGATGTCTTGGTTTCCTACATATGTTTAGTGTTCTTATAACTATAAATGCCTATTAATTGTCAAGTGCTTGCTTGATTATACCTATCTATCTAGGCAAACAAACATGTCAGTTTGCTTCTACCTTAAACTAGTTTTTCTATCTAGTGCTTGCTTGATTCTACATTTCTGTTCCATATGCTCCAGTGCCACCAGTGAATCCTTATGGTATTTTGAACTTGTGAAAACAGAGGCAACCTATTTGGGTTGTGTAGATTTGAGAAGGGTCCCTGCTATGTTGTGTTCAATGGCCGTCAGCCTAGGCATTTACTACAACTAGCCTGACTGCTAGGAACAAGTTCATAGGTTTTAGGGTGCTTGTTATAAAAACTACAACTCCTATGAAGATGGAATTGCTACCTTCAAGTCAAGAACCAACTTAAGTCCACCCTTAGCTCATGATGATGACTTCTATCTTCAAAACCTAACAGCTACTCCACCCTCTTTCTCCTTCAAAACTGTTTTAATTGTAGTCCTCTTAATCTTTGTCTGTCTCCTATGGAAGAAGCTCTGAGCTTGTGTACTAATTGTAAGTGTGATGGTTAGACTTGATTTAGCTAAAATTATAATGGTTACAGCTCCATTAACTGCTACTCTAGTTTGATTTATATATATCTATGTGGTGCTACTCTAAATTTAGATGAGGTCATACCATAAAAATTGTTAATGGTTATTAAAGTTGCACTTTGGTATGAGTTGTGGACTTTACTGATGGATCTTTGTTGGATTATTTTCCTCTTTAGTGATCTCATTACTGAGCAAGCTCTCATCCGACTGCACACTGACAAAATGGAGGAGGCCCGAACAAGAGGAACACACTAGGGCTAGCCTCATGGATGATGTCTTAGTCGAGAACCTCCGCTGCCTCCCTGCCTACTTTGTTCTGCTGCAAATGTGTCTGTCACTCCTAGAAACGCCTCATCTCGGAGAACTATAAGTTGATGCCGCAGACTGTGGCTGGCTTTTTCTTCGATGGAATCTATGGCCAACGAAACTTCACTAGTATCAGCGGTGTTTGCCCCTCCTTGTCCTTCTTGCCCTTCACGATGAATAATGTAGCTGGCTTAGATTGCTGCAACAGACCTCATCCTATGCTGGTGCCTTGGGGCTAATGGATACCGTTATGTCATCTGCAATCCAGCAATCTAGAAGTTGAAGGTACTACCGCCTAGAATCCATTCTATTGGTGAGACTCAATTGGGGTTTGATCTGATAGCCACCCTGCACTTCTATGTGTTTGAATATATGGAGGAGGATGGTTAGTGCATGGGTTTAGACATCTACTCATCTAAAACTACAACATGGATCTTTAAGGAATGTAAATGGGGTGAGGAGGCTGAGTTGACATTTTCAAAATCAGCAACTGTGTTTCTTAATGGTTGTCTGCACTATATTGGGTTCTACGATGGTTACCATCATGTACTTGCTGTGGATATGGAGGGAAAGACATTGAGGAAAATTCCTAATAGGCAGCTGTTGGTGGTCTCTATCGATCAAATCCGACCGCCAAATAAGCCACAAAAAGAGGAGAAATTAGCAATCTTAATCACATATTCATTTACTATTAACCAAGTTCCACATGTATTTGGAGAAGATTATTTTGTAGGTCACAAACACAAATACATGGAATAAATCACCAAAAGGCGCTTTTCGACGCTGATTTGCGCAAAGGAACGAGGGAGACGCCCATCAACTCAATTCAAATTGGGCAAAAACCCATGGAGCAGTGATCCATGACCAGCCCATGGCTTGCCACGCAAAGGTGGTGGTGAGGCAGCGTAGTCAAGGGGTGGCTGGTGCATGCTAAGGCAGTGCAGCCTAGGGCTTCATGTCAAGAATAGCTAGAGCACCACCTTAGAGCCATGTATAAATAGAGTGGCAACCCCCCCTCTCAACACACACCACATTGAGCAACACCTCACTCTCTACTCTCTTTAGTTTTACCTTTTAGTTCTATTAGAGCAAGGCAAACCCACCTTGGAGGGCTTGGCTCCTTGGAAGAAGAGATTCTTGGTATGAATATCAACATGGGTTCTTCCAAAGTCATGTCATCACTTTATTATTATAGTCATACTTATGAACTAGAGTATAGTTATTGTGTTATGATCTTGATATATGAACTAGTGCATAGTTTATGTGTCATGAGAGTAGCACACTTAACTTTATGCTTAAACAATCATATAACTTATATAATTGAAATTAGGGCTAAGTTCAAGGTGGCAGTTCATCATGCCGTCAGGTGTGCCTAAGTTCTTTACCTGTCAATCCATAGCGTCAGGGACTATTGGTGTTTATTAACGTGTCACTTGTTTGAGTACTTAGCCACCTATTGTAAACCTATACCTCCTAACTTTACTAGGTTGTCAATCCTAGTGATGATGTCAGAGATATGTGTTGGTACTACACAACATTACTACAAGAATAAAACTAAGCAGTTCTTTATTAATTATGTGAATAGAGAGAATATATATAAATCTATATATGAAAAGTATGCGTAAGCACACTAGATAATATACCATTGTAGCATTTTACCCTGAGAGTATTTCATGTATCATTATTTATATTTTTACCACTGGGAAGGTCTAGCATGGACATGTATTGATAACTTATACTATTGAAGGAGAAATAAACCATAGCCAATATTCTACTCACAACAGGGGTAAGTCATAAGATAAGAGATGTATAAATGATAAGTAATGAGAATAATAAATCATTCAGAGAACTCCTTTCTATAGCATTAGCATGGTCAGGTAGAATATTAGAGGAACAATTCCTAATTCATTCTTAATTACAAGTCAAAGCATACATTTGATTAATGCAATTACACCTAGTAATCATGGCTAAGATCATCATCATATCTACACCTAAGGGATATTACTAAGGAAGATTGAGGGCATAGCTCGTCTACCTTTGTAATCGGACCCTACGTGCACCTATATTCGGGGAGTGGACTACAAGGACTCAACAGGAGTGTCACATCCGCGATCTACCACATGACCTAGAATATAGAATGTATCCTTAGGTAAACAATGTATAAGCACCACGCTTTCACAAAGTCAACCACCCACCCCATGTACATCAGAGTGAGCGCTATATGAACTTATGAATAAACACAATAATAAACTAGCTATACTAAGTATATAATCAAAGTAGACATTGAACATCATAATGAAGAACATGAATAAGATGAATACTAAGATTGTCATAACAATTGTAACTAGCATATAAAAATAATGGAGAAACAAGAGAGAGAGGGGTACAGAGTTTATACCAAACCTCGCTCTTGACAAGATCGGGAATCCAAGCAAAGTCCTACTTGACTCCCTCTAGATCTATCCTAACTAGCTATGCTATGGAGGAAGAGAAGCTCTAAGGAGATTAGGGTTTCTATCTTCTCAAATGACTTGATGACTTATGATGTCTAGGAGAGGCAGGGGCTAGATTATATAGCCCTGAGGGTCCAACATGAGCCCTTGGATCAAACCAACTTAAGCAATGGCCTAGATGTATCCTCAAAGGAGGTGGGAGACCGATAATCGAAGCTAGCTGACAGGTGGGCCCATGGGGCCGGGTGGCCAGATAGTGGGGCCAAGCAGCCCCACATGTCATCCCATTGCTCTCTGCTTCGGTGACGTGGCTTCTGGAGTATTCTAGAGTCTTCCCACATAGGTACCGTGTTGGAACTCCGTATTTTCCTTCGACGATTAGGTCCTCCTTGACGGTTTTCTGATTAAACCCTGCTGAAAACACAGATTCACCAAAACTCATGGAATTTATTAGTTTAAGCCCCTTAACCCTCATTGGTGATTATATTTATGCCCTTATACATGTTTAATTGATGGTTTATATTGGTTATGAACTACCGTCAACAACTCCCCAAAGCTTACCTTTTGCTAGTCCCTTAGCAAAACTAAACTTAGTAACTAAATCTGGAGTTTAAGAATTTTGAAAACATTGAAGCAACTCCTCAAAATTACACATGCGTTCAAACAAGAATTCTCCTACGGATTAGAATAAACCGATCTGACTTTCAAAGTTACCCATATTACCTTCAACCATGGGGCTTCTCAGCCTTCACTGGAGTCTTGAGCAATTGAAAGACAGAATGATCAAGTCAAGCACTGTGTCTCAAGTTCTTTGTTCAACCATTACTCCGGAGTTTTTATAGATTTTCAAAATAAAACTCAGAGCTTCCTATTGTATGACACTCTCAAGTCTATCAATATATGTGGTATTTATGGATCCTCACCAAGACAATAGTGGTGTTATGCCTTTCTCTTCCTACATTGAAGGCTTATGTGGAGCTCATGGGAGTGGAGAAAGCATAAAAGAGCATACTTGCAATACATATATTGTAAAGTCAAACTTTGGATATAAAGAGAGTTGAGTCATACAATCAAATCAAGATGTGCATGTGTATGGATGTATATGGTGGATATATATGGTGGCTAACCTAATTCTACTATGCTCCTTGAAAACATATCTCTCTTTTGAAACATGGAAACAACTTTGCAAGAAAACAGGGGCTATCTTATTCATCTTCTTTTTTTCTTCTTTTTTTAGGCAGGCATCTGAGTACCCATTATTTTCAATATCTTGGACACTTGTCCATTTTTTCACCTCTATATTTTTATGAATAACTTTTGCATAGCCACATGCCTCTTTTCTGCAATAGAACTTTTGAGACATAGCAACAAGAACTTTGGATCATTTATTTGGTGAATATCTATGAAGAATATTTTTGGTGTTCACTCCTAGTGTAGGAGTAAAACATTTTTGGGTAGATCTAGATGGAATGGCATGTTGTTGTGCCTATCCCCAGTGTAGGAGTTGTGCATAATTAGGTGGTGTGTATGTGATCTTGATTTTAAGAGCATGGCAAACCTCTCATAAGGCATCAACAAAGCTTGACTAAACTCAATGCAAAACAAGCAACATATTTGAGTGAAAGTTTTTTCTAATGTAAATATCATATATGGCTCTGGTAGGAATTCAAGCTTTGTCATACAAGGAACTCATCATGTAGGATTTTCATATTTTTTAAAAGATAAATCTCTAGAACTTTAGTATCACTAGGAACAAGATAAACAATAGCTCAAACCTTCTCATATCATATCCATCAATTACCTAGACTTAGCTCAAGCATATGCTACCCACGAGTTTCAAGTTTAGAGCAAATTCTTATATCAAAACAGTCATATCCAAAACTTAGGAAAATTCAAGGCTAAAAACTATGTACTTGAAAGGAATAACGATAGAGCAACTAGTCATCATTTCCATTGCAAGAGATTATCCTTAGAGTCCTTTTATTTAACTCTTAAAAGCAAAAAACTAGACACACACTTTTATTTTGTTTTCATTTTTAAGATCACACCTTACTATTATATATATAGCTAAGATAAACTTTTTATTTTGTTTTTGTTTGTTATGCATCTTTTTATGACTTAGCAAATATCTAGAAAACTCAAAGACAATAAAACCAAAAAGGGCAAGAAATACTTAGCTAGATACATGGGGGATGCTCCTCCCTCAAGCTAGATGTTGTCGTGGTCTTTCTTAAAATCTCTCTTATCCTTCTAGAAGTTGTTTTCCTCAGTGTAGCGGGTGTAACAGCGGCTCAGGAAAATGTACTTTGGATGGATGGCTTTACTCTTGATCATCCTGCAAAATACTCCGACAAGAACACCAAAAACTCATGGCATGGATTAAGATAAGGGGTTAGCGGTCAGCCATTTAGAGATTCATTATCCTTGGAGGTTAGACAGATTTCCTAATTGACAAAGTTCTAGCAGGATGTCTAATTAATATATTTTTGGATTTTCTTATTTATATAATGCAGAAAGAAGTATGTAACACCCTCGGTGCTATGCCCTAAACCAATTACTAACCATGTCATGAGCATCATGTTTATGTGATAATGCATGTGATGGAATGAATAGAGGAAGTATTGCAACCTAAAATGATCAATAAAAATGCGAAACAAGAAGCTATTCCATAACTCATGTAATTATCAAGTAGGATTTTAAACCACTTTTTATTGTACAAAAATACTATAGAACATCTATATGGCACTTAAATAAAGTTTAGAGTATGAACTTTGTAGATGACAATGAAATACTTGCTATGGAAAAATAACATTGCTAGCTAACATTTCTAATAGCCTAAAAATGGAACATGAAATCAAACAGTGTGACAATGCAATGTTGGTGAATTAATTTTGGAAATTTTAGTTGAAGGTCAATGTTGTGTTTTAGCTCCTTATGGTAGACTGATGTACCCTCTTAAGCATGGTCGAGGTAGTTTAGCTTCAACTATGTTGGGATAGTTTTTAGGCAGCGCTTTAAAATCCATGCAAGACACAACCTCGGGATGCTTGGCGTCAGTGCGCACGGTCATCGCTGGCTCCACGCCCTGCTGCACTGCCTCATGCTACCGCCATTGGTGCCACCACTACCTGCGCTGCGTTGCCATCGCCAAGCTGACTCACTCTATGCATGCACACTGCGCTGCCACGCATAGCCGACTACGACAACCCAATCCTAGCCGACACTGGCCCTGCCGCGTGGAGCCACTGCCACTGCTCTCACAGCTGAGTGGTGCGGCTGCTTGCCTTGCCACATTGCCACACTACTGAACCACCTCGTGTCGCATCGCCGTCACATTCATGCCTATCAACTGTACCCTTACCCCACCGTTAGCCTGGTTAGATGCCACGCGCACTGTGGTCGAGCTCATCTTCGCCATGCCATTTATGGCACTGTGGTCTCATGGGCCATGCTGGTCGTGGATGCAGCACACTTGTCCATAGCGTCTGCGCATGCCTCCCCGATCACGCTGGCCATGTCCTACCAAGGCGAGCCCGAGCTGAGCCCACCTATCACGCCTATCTCTCTCTCTCTCTCTCTGCCGCCGTCGGAGCCACGCCAGTGTGTTAGACAGCAAGAGGTCTTCTCCAATCAATTTCGCCCATCTATGACCCCACTTATGAGTTCTCCAGCTGCCCAACCCCACTTAGCCATGAAGCACGCCCTGCCAAGCTCCAATTTGGAGCTTTTCCCACCGTTGTACCGATAAGGCCGTGTTTGGTCATGGAGGAGGGCAATCCTCCTACCATCCACCCCGAGCCAATTCACCTACACCACTAGCTTCGCCTTGACTTCCTCTGCACCCTATGCGCCTTAGCCAAACCGCTATTGCCTCCTCGTCATCGCTGACGTGACCGTGCTGCCGCGGTGCACCACCGCCCTACTCAGGCGCACGTGGCCATCCCTCCTCCACCATCCTCCACTCCAACCATCACCTCGGATAGGTCCATGGTAGTCTACTAATGCTCACTCGCTAGCTGGTTAGGTCCTTAGGTGCCCTAGTTTGCCGGAGTAGGCGTGCCACCGTCGTGGATGGCCGCACGCCACCGTAGCTTGCTCTAGCGTGTCCCACCACCCCACATTGCTGCTTGGTGTAGGCGGTTGAATCGTAGTTAAAGGTCAGCTTGACTGACTAGCCAGCGTGAGCCCTAGATGGTCGGCGTAGCGGCGCTGTGCCACCGCCCACCGCACCACCGTGCGCTGGGTCATCAGGGGTGCGTGCAGGGGAGTTCTAGGAAAGCTAGGGGGTTAAGTGAGAATTCTTATGAGAGGGGGAAATAGTGTTAGTACTTAGTTGTGATTTGAAAAAAAAAATTCAAGGTCTCTTTTGCATAAACGGCTAGCGCGCTGCAGGATTCCTCCACCATGGCCCGCCTCGCATGTGGGCCAACAGCACGTGGGCTGCACTAATGGGCCACTGTGCGCACACTGCTACATTGCGCAGGGCCATGCATGTGGGCCGAGCGGAGATTTTTTTTTCTTTTTCGTAAGGAATTAGAAATAGTTTTCTAATTTAATTTTTGAGCTAATCTTTGGTAAATCATATAAAATCATGTAGGTTTCCAAAAATTGTGAATTTTTTTGGCAGGTTCCTAAAATTATGATCTATCTGTTGGTGTATTTAGTTCATGCTTATACATGTTGATACCTAGGAGCTATTAAATCATTTGAAAGTGCTGCATATTATTAAAATTAACAATTGTAGGAATTTTTGTGGTAAATTGGTGATAGCTTTAGTCCTGAAATTTTTATGGTAGTTTGACTGTATTATTATATGCTCACTATAATTTTTGTAGCCTTAGAATTAATTAAACATTAGGGTAGTTAAATGCTCTTTGTTTCAATATACATTAAATCACTAGTAGAAATAAAGATATATCCTTGGTTTGCTAAGCTAAATGTTTGTTAGTTGAACCCAACACCTTGCTTGATAAAAATGATAGCTAGCTTAGTATTTTAGTCATTAGGGCTAGCTTAGTAGCTTAGTATGTGTATTCTTATTTTAAGAGTTGTTGTTGCCTAAATGCTAAGTGTTGCATCATCATCGCATGCATATAGAGAATGAGTCGGCGGAGATCATGACCACCTGGTTAGCATGAGTTTGAGGAGATCAGTTAAGGAGTATGAGGAGGAGATTCTCATGTAGGAGGAGGTCTCAGAGCCACCACTAACTGATGTAGCTGACACCACGCCTACCCATGGCAAGCCCTAGTGCATAACCCTTATTTTTTATAATCATTATATGAATATATGCGATGTGCATTTATGTTACAAGAATTTTATGGAAACCACCTGCATAGATATATCGATCCGATGAGTCTTACTAGTGTAGTTCGAGTAGCTGCTATGCTTAGGTTTTTGGTAGCATGAGTAACCTACCGTTACTCACAATAAGTGATTATTATAATTACTCTCATGATTAAAATGTTGAAAGGAAAATGAAGACTAGGCAGGGATATGGTATGGGTATTGGTGGGTGTATCAAGTTATGTACCGTGGCCAATGGGCTTAGCTTGGCTACACTATTTTCCCTGTCCGTGTCAATTGAGGACTAGCCATTGCTGTGGATGGTAGTCAGGTCACAGACTTATTATCCTGAGCACATACTTGCTTATGGGAGCTAGAAGGCTCGTTACACTCTTGTTGTGGGTTCTAGCTCTTTTAGGACCGACTAATTGGAGGCAGGGAAAGGTGGAGGTCTAAGCACCATACTAAGACCGGGTCTCAAGTGTGGGGGCTTGGATTCCAAGTTTGGACAAGGACCTAGACCCCGTGATAGGAGTGGAATAGGGTTGGTCTAGTTTGTGCCTGGGGTACAGATGGGGCATGTGTTTTGGGGTACCCAGCTAGGATACATTGGTTCGCAAATCACCTATCTCCATGAGACTGGTACTGACTTGGCTATGGTCTAGCACCATAGTAAGAACTGGAAGATGATAGATGGTGAAATGGTTCTGATTACTCAACCCTTGCTTGAAAGTAGAATAGGTGCTTACTTAGAATGGTTAGCTAATGAAGTAATCATGACAGCTAATAAAACATGATCTTAAGTATGTACCTTTAGTAATGCTTTTCGCAAACAAAAAGAAAATAGTAAACCCATATTGCCTATCATACCCCTTGGAGTCAGGGAAACTATTCCCCCTAGTTGGGTAAGTCTTGCGAGTACATTGTGTACTCAGGGTTTATTTTACCCTGTTGTAGGTGCAGCTTGAGGAGTAGCTCTTGTGTGGAGGACTCTTCTGGTGGGCATAGATAGATCCTTGCATCATTTCCGCTAGATATTATTTTCATTCCACTATTTGATTATCGCACTCTGAACCCTGGTATTGTAATAAATAATTTCCAAGAACTCTTGTTATATGAAATGGACTAAGTATTGAAAGCTCGTACTCATTATTGGACTCTGGCGGTAAAACGTGGATTGATTCGAGTTCTCTCGTGGGGTGTGCTCGACGGAACTGTCCTGATGTGGCTAACTTTTGGGGGTGCTTAGTGTCTATTAGAAGACGAGCACCTCTGAAAGCATGTTATTTCAGGTGGTTCTGCCACAAAGTATGTATGCATGTTTATTTTTAAGCCAACTAGTGAATATTCCCTTGGGCTTTTACACACCGTAGATTTATTCACATGGGGCTTTTGGCTTTATGATGCAATGACATAATACAATAATGAAACTTTTTCTTTTTCTTTTTCTAAATGCAATGCTAATGTAGAAAAGTAAATATGCTAAAGTAAAAAATAATTCATGCAATGCTAAAAGTAAATATGGATAAATACCGATGTTACCTCATGACCAGTGTTGACGGTCACCAACACCAATTATAAACCATCAACATAACTTGCATTTATATTTAATTCCATCACCAAACATAGGTATAGGGGTTTAAACTAATGAATTCCATGAGCTTTGGTGATTTCATGATTACAAGAGGATTTATCTAGAAAATAGCTCCCTAGGACCACTGTCATACACTCCAAACAAGCAAACCAATGACAATGATTGATTCAACCCACGAAACCTATGAAAGATGACTCAAGACAGAGCCCAAGCCTCGCCACCAGAAGCAGGAGCCCACCTAGCACTATAGTGGGCCGGCCAGCCCACTAGGGAGGCCACCTGGCCCATGGGGGTGGCCCATCACCCTTTGCCACCGCATACTCCTTCCTACAATCTACACCATTGATTCTAAGGTGGTTTTATGTCGGTTTATCCAATGGTGGTTGGGAGAGTTGAAGTGGATCGATGACGTGGCAATTCCTTGCCCCTTACTCCACCTAGAGTCCTTGCTCACTACTCCACCTCGATTCCTTGGCCACTACTCTAGCTCCCCCTATATAAGTGCTCCAAGACCCCCTCCATGAGACACCTCTACATACCCTACGCTTTAGAGCTTCATAATTTCATACCCTAATTGTAGTAGTGTCCCTCTAGATGATTCTCATCTAGTTGAATTATAAAAAATAGGGAGAGAGGAGAGGAGAGAGATCTGAGGAGGAGACGGATCTGTTGGATTCTTCTCTACTTTGTACCTCTACGGATCTGATTCATCTTTGAGCTACATCCAGGTTATTCTATTGGTATTTTCAAGTTCTTAGTTAATTGAATTCAATTTTTACTATATTTTATTTACTGGAATTCTGCTTGCATTGAGTGCTCTAGTCTTGAGATCTAGATTAGAGTAGTAATTATTAGCGCAGACGTGGTGTCTAGGCTAGTGTTTACCTGAGTTTGCGCCCAATCTCATGATTAGTTGTGGTAGCCCCAGTGGTGATAGCTCTGTCAGGCTGTTGCAATCCACCAGGTTAGGATTGGTATTTCATAGAGCTTAGGTAGCCTTCCCCAGACTACTTTTCTCACCTATTTTGAGAGTCAGAAAGGTACTATTGCTCCAAAGTAAGTAAAGGATAGTAAGCTTGATCCTTAGTTAGCTAGTATAAGCCATATAAAATCCCTCTCTACCCACAAAAACACTTTTCTATCTTTACCTTTAGACAACCTTGATTCTTACTAGAACACATCACGTTCCCTGTGGATAAATACGATACACTAGAATACTCCTAGGTGGAAGCTACATCGGTATCCTTGCGCTTGTGGATTTTTTCCATATGCATTAACAAATACCAACAAGCTTTCTGGTGCCATTGCCGGGGACGGTAGCTATGCTACTTTAGAACCAAGTCATCCATATATCCCTTTACCTCTTTCAACCACCCATACCACATGGATTCCACACCTATCATTCAACTTTGGGCTCCGAAAGGGCGAATTATTGGAGACTCCACCATCATCACACCCCATTCTTATAGATGGCTATGAGCTTCATCCTACTTTCATAGCTATGGTTCAGGAGCAATCCTTCTCTAGTATAGAAGATGAAAATCCTTATACCCACCATCGTGAATTTGAGCAACTATGTTCTTGCCTGACTATTGCTGGCATGACACAAGAGACCATTAAATGGAAATTGTTTCCATTCTCCCTTGTGGGTAGAGCAAAACAATGGTATGCTAATACTGTAGGAGTAAATGGAAATTGGGATGAACTTCAAGATAAATTTTGTCTTGCTTTCTTCCCTCTTTCCTCAAATTACCGCTATGAGAATAGAAGTTCTTACCTTTCAGTAGAAGGAGAAGGAGACATTAGGAGCAGCTTGGGCTAGGTTCATAAGCCTTATTAACTCTGGTCCAAACCTTTCCTTGCCTAACCACATCCTTTTACATCACTTACATCTTGGTCTTAGTAAGGAAGCTACTCTCTACCTCGACATATCTTCAGGAGGTTCGTTCTCGCACAAAACCATTAGTGAAGGGAAAGCCATTCTAGAGAAAATCCTTGAAAACACCCCCTACACTAGGTGTTTTTTATGAGTTTCCTGAAGAAAAAGAAGAATTCGAGCCAAGCCCTGACCAACAAGAGGAGGCACATGCAACCGAATCTGAAACTCCTTCAAATTCTTTTGATGATTTGGTTGCCAAAGAACCTCCCATTTGGGGAACACACCACACTTTAGAGGACGATGAACCTCATCCTTCTATGTTCCCCTTTGAAATTGAGGAAGATCTTTTTGAAGATTTTGGCAACGCCTCGAATATACCAGTCCAAGTGAAGCCTCTAGTACACTTTGCACCTTTTGAGGATGATGATGGTCCACATAATGATTCCTTCTTAATGGAACACATCAAAGGACTTTCGGCCATCATGAGTCATGAGTGGTTGGTAGAAGCGGAGTTATCCACTGAGGTAGCCCAAATCATTGCCCCCTTAGATGTTGTAACTTGCATCCTAAAGAAAACAACCATTGAGGCTCACTATAGTCCTACCATTCGGATGAATATCATTTCAAAGGCTTTGGTTGAAAAACTTTACCCCAACGAGTCCTTGATCCCATCTCATAAGCTTTTGAGAATTCCTTCTAGAGTTACTCTTGTAAAGCTATGGGTCATAAGGTCTATTCCTTTGTGAATAAGATGCTCTGAGTATCGCTTAGATTTTCATATCTATGATATATCAGACACGTCTCTGTTGATTGGTGTACCTTTAGGAAAACTCTTTCAAGAAAGACCAAAATAGGGTCTCTTGAATGTAAATCTAGGAAAGTCTCCTATCGTCGTTTTGCTTGCACGCTCAAATAACGCAGTAGTAGAACCCAAGCCCGAACAAGACGCTGTTGAGGATGTTTTAATGGCATCTCTAGAAGATATGGCCCAACTAGCTCTCGATGATGAACACTTCATTCAAGAATAGGAAGAGCTGGCAGAGCCCAGTCGAGCTAGACCAAATGGAGGTGCCATCACAACCTTTAATTGAGTTAAAACCTCTTCCTTCTGGCTTGAAATATGTCTTTCTCAATAATAATCAAGAAACTCCTATCATCATAAGCGACAAGCTTTCCCAAGAAGAAACCTATAAACTTGTCGCTATTCTAGAAAGACATAAATCAGCCGTAGGCTACTCACTCCAAGATCTCATAGGGATTAGTCCCGCTCTTTGCACTCATCGTATCCCTATCGATCCTGATTCTTCGCCATCGAGGGAACCACATGGAGGCTTAACAACGCTATGCGAGAAGTTGTTAAGAAAGAGGTCCTGAAGCTTTTGCATGGAGGGATTATATATCCCATGCATCATAGTGAGTTGGTTAGCCATGTCTAGGTTGTGCTAAAGAAAGGAGGGATGATGGTTGTTAGGAATGAGAAGAATGAACTCATTCCTCAACAAACTATCACTGGGTGGCGAATGTGCATTGACTATCGGAAGCTAAACAAAGCCACTAAGAAGGACCACTTTCCATTGCCATTCATCAATGAAATGTTAGAACGCCTCATCAACCATTCCTTCTTTTATTTCCTTGACGGTTATTTTGGATATCACCAAATCCCGATCCACCCTAATGACCAAAGTAAGACCACTTTCACATGCCCGTATGGAACTTATGCATACCGACGAATGTCGTTCGGGTTATGTAATGCTCTAGTTTCTTTCCAATGGTGCATGATGTCCATTTTCTCTAACATGATTGAGAAAATCATGGAGGTGTTCATGGATGATTTTACCATCTATGGAAAAACCTTGCAATGATTGTCTTGAGAATTTAGACTAAGTTTTACAATGGTGTGAAGAAAAGCACTTAGTCCTGAACTGGGAGAAATGCCATTTTATGGTTCATGAAGGAATTGTGCTAGGACACAAGGTGTCTGCTCATGGGATAGAAGTGGATAAAGCAAATATTGAAGTCATTGAACAACTTCCACCTCCCACAAATGTGAAAGGCATAAGTAGCTTTCTAGGCCATGCAGGGTTCTATAGATGTTTCATCAAAAACTTTTCTCAAATAGCTAGACCCCTAACTAGCCTCCTAGCCAAAGATGCACCTTTCATTTTCAACAATGAGTGCCATGAAACCTTTCAAATCCTTAAGAAGGCACTCATTTCAGCTCCAATCATCCAACCACCTTGATTGGAAGCTACCTTTTGAGATCATGTGTGATGCTAGCGACTTTGCTGTAGGAGCCGTTCTAGGCCAAACCAAGGATAAAAAGCACTATGCTATATCCTATGCTGAGCAAAACCTTGACTAGGGCCACAATTCAATTATGCTACGACTGAAAAAGAGTTATTGGTTGTGGTCTTTGCAATAGACAAGTTTAGATCTTACTTAGTGGGGGCAAAAGTAATTATTTATACTGACCATGTTGCTCTTAAATACCTCCTCACTAAGAAAGATGCTAAGCCTCAGTTGATCTGATGGATTCTCTTGATCCAAGAATTTGACATAGAAATAAGAGATAAAAAAGGAGTAGAGAACTCGGTAGCCAATCATTTGTCTAGGCTTCAATATAAGGAAACACATGAGACACCTATTAATGACTATCTAAGGGACGACACGCTCCTCATGGTAATAGACTCCGACCCATGGTACGTGAATATTGTGAATTATATGGTTGTAGGTTGTGTACCACTAGGGGAGGACTAGGAGGAAACTCAAGTATCAAAGTCGTTGCCACTTGTGGGATGATCCATATCTCTATAGGGTCTGTGCTGATGGATTGCTATAGGGATGTGTCCCCATGGTTGAAGCCAAGAAAATCATAGAGAGATGTCATGCATCACCCTATGGAGGACATTATGGAGCATTCTGTACAAATGCTAAGATCTAGCTAAGTGGATTCTTTTGGCCAATAATGTATCAAGATACAAAGGAATTTGTTAGAAGATGCGTCAGTTGCCAGAAACATGGAAACATCAATGCTCGGGATGCAATGCCACTCATGAACAACCTCCAAGTGGAGTTGTTCGATGTCTAGGGTATTGATTACATGGGACCATTCCCAAAGTCTAGAGATGCCGAATAATCTTGGTGGCGGTGGACTATGTGTCCAAATGGGTAGAAGCATTACCATGTCAAAATGCCGACTCCAAGCATGCCAAGAAGATGTTCCATGAAGTGATACTCCCACTGATTTGGAACACCTTGATGGTCATTAGTGATGGAGGGCCGCATTTCATCGACAAGACTTTCCGATAGTTCTTGGCAGAATATGGAGTCAAGCACAACATTGCAACTACATACCATCCCTAAACAAGCGGTCAAGCTAAAACATCAAATAAGCAAATCAAGAACATACTACAAAAAACCATGGATGAGATGGGGAAGAAGTGGAAGTACAAGCTTCATGATGCACTATGGGCATATCAAACAACATATAAAACACCCATAGGTATGTCACCTTATTAGCTTGCATATGAAAAAACATGCCATTTGCCTGTTGAATTAGAATTCAGGGCCCATTGGGCAATCAAGAAGTGGAACATGGATCTCCATCGAGCTGGCAAGAATCGTCAGATGCAAATATCTAAGCTAGGAAGAATGGAGAGAAAAGGCTTATCATAGCTCCAAGATTTACAAAGAGAGAACCAAAAGAAGGCATGATAAGAGAATCAAGCACAAAGAGTTTAAGTCTGGAGATAAGGTTCTACTATTCAAGTCAAGAGTAAAGCTCTTCGATCATGGAAAACTTCGAAGCAAATGGGAAGGACCATTCAAAGTGATTGAAGCCTCATCACATGGTGCCATCACACTCCAAGATGATACAGGTAACACATTCGAGGTAAATGGTCAACGTTTGAAAGTTTTTCTTGAACTTGAAAACTTAGAAGAAATTGACAGTGATTGAATTTTTGCAATTTAATGATCCAATCTAGAAAGTTCAATCTTGTTCTTATTTCCTTCTAGATTTTAGGCTAATACAATAGTTCAATGAAATTTTGACTCTCTGGTGTCTCTCACCAGAAGAGTCCCTTGTGTTTTCACCATTTTTTGTTTATGAATAAAAGCCATGTATAGTTTTGAAGAAGTGTGGGGGTCATGCCAACTCCTAATGTGAACAAAAGCATTGAAGCATACCATGAACTGGTAAAGGAGTCTGCACACAACTTCTAGGAATTCGGTTTGATTCTCTTTTGCTTGTTCATATGCTTACTCCTTGCTTGCACTTATTTAAAAATGCAAATTAAAAAGAACCAAGATTCACACTTAAGTTTAAAACTTGAAAGTGAATATGAATATAGCTCTTTAAGATTGTCATGCATAATGTTTATTCCTTACATATACTTGGTGCTTGTGGGAAAAATATCATATAGGAAAATCATATTGACTAAGTTGTTGGGGAGTGTGATATAGTTCTGGCTTAGAAATCCTACCAGGTTCTAGTCAAGGTGCTTGGAGAATTTGTTTTTGATAAAACATATTATAAAACCATAGTATACATACTCTTGCTTTGTCTTGAGTTTTGTCAAGTCTTGTTGACCTTGTTGAGAAATTTATCATGCTCCTAAGATCAAGATCATGTACACTCCACATATATGTGCTGCTTCTACACTGGAAGTATGCAAAAAATATGCTTTTCATCCACCTCAAAATGTTTTACTCCTACACTAGGGGTAAACACAAAAATATTCCTGATAGGTTTATCCACCAAATAAATGCTCCAAGTTCTTGTGAATATCTCTCTTGAAAAGTTTTGCTATAGAAAACTGACATGGTGCTATGTAAAAGAAAAAGTAAAAAGAAAGAAAGAAAAAATATTGAAAAAATGGACACAAAGATGTCTAAGATATTTAAAACAATGGGTACTTAGATGCCAGCCTGAAAAAAAAGAGATAGCCCCTGCTCTTGCAAATATTTTAAGTTGCAACAAGAGAGATATGTTTTTAAGGAGCAAAGTAGAATTAGGTTAGCCACCAAATATTCCACATACATGCACATCTTGATCTAAGAGCATGACATTTCCCTCTTTGGATGCGGGATTTGACTTTACAATATATGCAAGATAAGTATGCTACATATTTTATCCCTACCTAATTAAAACTCCACATAAGCTTTTTAGAAGTAGGAAGATGTTGACACCAGTTTTTTGCACTGTGTCAAAATGATCGGAGTGGACTAATCGGTAGGAGGAAAGTTACTGTATACGCTGATAGCCGATGAAAGTCAGCTTGTGAAGATGGTTGCCTGATGACTGGTGGTGGTCGATGGAAAGGTTGATTTAGACTCAGGCGTTGCCGATGAGGTTGGAGGTATTATTGTCGATGTCGATGAAGGAAGGCTTGAAGACTACTGCCGATGAAATAGGAAGTATGCCGATGGAAAGGAGGTCAGTGAGATTTCCATCGTAATTGAGGCGGACAGGGAAATAGATAGGAGTTGGTTTCCTTTTCTGTATTTATTAGAATATGATTCATGTAAGAGTCACGTATTTCCTTAGGTATGGATTTGGTGTCCTAGTTATGTTTGGTTATGTCTCTTTAGATCAGGGTATAAATATAGATTGAAGGGCAATGTAAAATATATCTCAATCAATATCAAAACCAATTTTTACTCCTATTTGCATCTACTTACTTTTCGGCAACTTCGTCAATTTGCACATTTTTCTTTTTATGAGTTCTCATTGATTCGGCGAGTTGCATCAGCAGTGCAACCTTCGGTGATTCTCGAGTTCCTGCGTGAGTACCTCTTGGCCGTGACTTCCGGGCGTATCGCTGTTGTCAGGACCAAAGTGCTCGTATCTTCATCCTTGTCGATTAACAGGTCAAATCGACTGGCACACTTTGGATATCGATTCGGGTATTAGCCCTTTGTGTTTGCAGATCCACTTTTGCATCAACACATCTTTTGGCACGCCCGGTGGGACAAATCAATCCGATCAATATGTTCAATCCCGAGATCGATTCAGGGAACATCATCGCGGTATCAAAAGAGGATCTTAAGGAAGAGCAGAGGCAGGCTATGGAAAAAGCTATAGAAGAATACAGGCAGCTTTGTCTAAAATCGTTTAGTCTGAACAAGAGTGGACAAGTCATCCAGAAGCAAGATTTGCCATTGCCTCGGCAGGTTACCTTTGACTCCAATCCTAGTAAACTTCAAGAGATGGTTAATTCTGCAGTAAATCACGCTTTAATTAATTATTCCAATGTGTTGTCCAATACTGTTCATAATGCTGTGGTTCAAACTCTCAAAGAAGGACAAATGGCACCGCATTATGTTAGGCCTGCCTATCACCAGCCAGAGCCGGCATCTGTTAATACTCCATCGGCTCCCTTGGCTGTTGTGGGTACAGAAGTTATTCTCCTCCAGTATCGATAGGCTTACCTAATATTCAATCTACACCGATACGATCAGATCTGGTAGGATGAGTTTAGCTTAATACAGATCTAGTGGCATCAGCTATGTTAGGCCCTGTGTCTCAGAATAGCCAGATTCCTGCTAATTGGTGGGGATATGGTATGCCTCCGGAGTCATCTACTTTCAATCCTGGGTTACCTCAAGTATTTGACACAGTAGGAAAAGCTCCTATACCATCGGCTGTTTCGCTGATGGCCCAAGTGCCTCAATATGCCACAGCAACTACTGTACAACCAACTCCAGGAGGTTTCCAGATGCCTTTGGTTCAAACACCCAGTTCAAATCCATTGGCAAGCTTACTGCCGATGCAGCAGAAAGCCCCTGTTATGAGTCAAACTGGGGTTCAGTTCATGCCTCAAGCTGGTTATAATTATCCAACAATGTCAGCAAATTACCAGCCATCGGCAAGTTTTATACCGATGAGTTCTAGTAATGGTTGGTCAGGACAATTACCTGTTCAACATATAGTTCAGCAAAATCAACAGGTTGCAGGGATTCAACAAGGTCATATGCAAGCTAGTGTCCAGAATCAAGCATCGGCAGCACAGCCGATGAATCCTTTCCAACAGGTTAATGGACCACAAGTAACGGCAAATATGCCGATTGCTGGAGATCGTGGGCCACAAAGATATGTGGAGGGATATCAGCAGGCACCTCCGGTAGAAATTATGAAGGATCAGTTTGGGATAAAGCCCAAGGTCAATACTTATTCTTATCGGACTCCATATCCTCCTGCATATGATTTAATTCCTCTCCCAAATCGGTACAAGATACCAGATTTCACTAAATTCTCCGAGCAAGATGACACATCAACAATGGAACACGTCAATCGCTTCATTATTCAATGTGGAGAGGCAGCTAGCAGAGATGAATTAAGAGTTCGATTATTTTCATCATCTTTGTCTGGATCGGCATTTACGTGGTTCATTTCATTACCACCAAATTCTATTATTACCTGGGCTGATCTAGAAAAACAATTTCATAAGTATTTCTTTGCTGGAATCCATGAAAAGAAGCTTACTGATTTAGTAAAATTGAGACAGTGCAATGATGAATCGATGGAGAGCTTTGTGCAAAGGCTACGAGATGTAAAAAATAAGTGCTACAGTCTGGTGCTGGATGATCGGCAGCTTGCTGATCTAGCTTTCCAAGGGTTATTGCCACATCTTAAAGACAGATATGCTTCTCAGGAGTTTGAAAGCCTCAGTCATCTTGTGCAAAGGATATCTGATCAAGATACTAGGGTTTTTGAACCTAAAAAGAATTGGAGTAAAAAGGTATCATTTGTTGAAGAAGTAGGAGATTCTGATTCTGATGAAGAACCAATTATTGGCTTAGCTGAGTGGGTTAAGAATAAAAAGCCGATATCTTGTCCCTTTGGTCAAAAAGAGCCAGAAAAGTTTACCTTTGATATCACCAAGGCCGACAAAATATTTGATCTTCTGCTTCAAGAGGGCCAAATTAAGCTGTCACCTAATCATGTTATTCCATCGGCAGAAGAGTTGAAGAAGATCTTGTACTGCAAATGGCACAATGCAACTTCACACAGTACAAATGAGTGCAAGGTGTTTAGGCAATAGTTACAATCGGCTATTGAATCTAGGAGAATTAAGTTTGGCACTTCCAAGGCCCAGAAGCCGATGAAAATTGATCAACACCCTTTTCCAGTAAATATGTTGGAGGCCAAAGGGAAGACTAAGGTATTGACGTTAGAGGCTGCTGAGAAAAATGTGTCAGTGGATCCCCAACATCGGATAACTACCGATGATGCAAAAAGTAAGGGTTTGCTGGGAGAAAGCAGTAGTTCCAAAAATCCTCCTCGACCTGGCATTGTGATTACTCATCGAAGGCAGCAGGAGAGTTGGCGTCAACGAAATGACCGATATCGACAACAGCAAGAAGAGAGACGTCAGGAAGAATGGCATCGGCATAAAGATCATTGGAGGTGCCCGTTTTTCATCCATTGCTGGGAAGAAGGTATTAAATTGCCAACTGTTGAAAATTGCCCTGAGTGCAATGGTTATTATGGGGTCAATCGGTCAGAAAGGAGGTTTCAACCTAGTAATCAGGGTTTATCTATCAATGAGCCGATCAGAGGTAGAGCATCAGTGCATGATCGGCTGGGGGGCAGACTAAGTGTACATGAGAGGCTTGGTAAACACGCTGGATATTTTCCAAGGAATCAAGAGGAGCTTGAGGAGATGGCAAACGCAAGAGTTCCCGATGAGGAAATATTCTACAGGGACCCTAATATACGCCGTGTAGAATCAACTAGGACCTGTTATCAGCCGGTTTGGAAAACCAAGTTTCCTCGATGGTGCCCGGAGGGTCTGACAAAGACACAGAGAAGGAGGATGCAACGTGAGCATCAAGAGGATTTATACCGAGAAGAAAATTCCTCCAATGAGAGGTCTGGTCATCAGCAGTGGCAGGTAAAACACAAAAATAAGGGTCCATCAGCAGATGTTAATATGGTATTCATGTTGCCGATGGAGTTTTTGGCACTATCTGATAATGAGGAAGAAGTTGTTCTCTCTGATCAAGTAGCTCAGTTGACACTAGATCCAATGATGGTTGTCTTTGAGAAACCTACCAATGACAAGAGACAACATCTTAAAGCTTTGTTTGTGAAAGGTAGAGTTGATGGGCAGCCTGTATCTAAGATACTCATTAACGGAGGGGCTACGATTAATATTATGCCTTATGTGATGTATCGGAAACTTGGCAAGGGAGATCAAGACTTGACCAAAACCGATATAATGCTGAAGGATTTTGAAGGCAATGTGTCACCGGCTAAAGGGGCAGTATGCGTTGAATTGACCATTGGCAGCAAAACCTTGCCGACAACGTTCTTTGTTATTAATGGCAAGGGTGCATATAATCTACTTCTTGGGAGGGATTGGATTCATGCTAATTGTTGTGTTCCTTCTACAATGCATCAATGTCTCGTACAGTGGATTGGGGATAAGATTGAGGTTGTTCCTGGTGATTCTTCTTATATCATCGCATCGGCAGAATCAGATACTTATGAGCGAACCAGATGCATATCAGGAGAAGTTTGGGAAAGAGAGTTCCTTAGAGTTGCTGACTATGAAATTCCACCGATCCAAGCAGTCGGTTCTGAAGAAGAATTTTAATGGATAGGTTTGTCGATGATGGAAAATTAGGTCAAGGGTTCACATCGGCAGATGATTTAGTAGAAGTAGATATTAGTAATGGCGATAGGCCAAGACCTACATTTATTAGTGCTAAGTTAGATTCCAAGTGTAAGCAGCAAATGACTGATTTGTTAAAAGAGTATAAAGATTGTTTTGCTTGGGATTATATTGAGATGCCTGGATTAGACCGATCGATAGTTGAACATCGGTTACCTATCAAATCTGGATTTCACCACATCAGCAGCCAGCGCGCCGATGCAATCCTAATATACTTCCTGACATTAAGGCTGAAATAACTAAATTAATTGAGGCAAAGTTTATTCGACAGTGTCAATATGCAGAGTGGATCTCTAATGTGGTTCCTGTTTATAAGAAAAATGGAAAACTTCGTGTTTGTATTGATTTCAGGAATCTCAACAAAGCCACACCGATGGATGGCTATCCAATGCCGATTGCTAATTTGTTGATTGATGCTGCAGCTGGACATCAAATTATCAGCTTCATGGATGGTAATGCAGGCTACAATCAAATATTCATGGCTAAAGAAGATATTCCCAAGACTGCTTTTAGATGTCCAGGTCATGTAGGACTATTTGAGTGGATAGTCATGACGTTTGGTTTGAAAAATGCCGGTGCTACTTATCAAAGAGCTATGAACTTTATTTTTCATGAATACATCGGCACATTAGTGGAGATCTACATTGATGACATAGTGATTAAGTCTAGAGACATCACAAAACATCTAGCCGATCTACGAAAGATATTGGAGTGCACAAGGAAGCATGGATTGAAGATGAATCCTAATAAATGTGCATTTGGTGTATCGGCAGGACAATTCTTGGGTTTTATGGTGCATCAGCGGGGCATCGAAATCAGTAGGAGGTCTATTGATGCAATTAACAAGGTGGTTGCTCCTGCCAATAAAACTGAATTGCAATCTTTGATTAGTAAGATTAATTTCATCAGAAGATTCATATCTAATCTATTAGGTAAGATCAAGGCTTTCAGTCCATTACTTAAATTGAAAGCCGATCAGGAATTTGTATGGGGAGCTGAGCAGCAGTTAGCCCTGGATGAAATTAAGAAATATTTAACAAATCCTCCGGTGCTAGTTCCACCTCAACACGGGAAACCTTTCAGGTTGTATTTATCAACTGATGATACCGTTATCGGTTCAGCTCTTATTCAAGAATTTAAAGGGAAAGAACGTGTTATTTATTATTTGAGCAGAAGATTAGTGGATGCTGAAACAAGGTATTCGGCCATCGAAAAATTATGTCTGTGCTTATACTTTTCTTGTGTCAAATTAAGACATTATTTGTTATCTGCCGAATGTACGGTCATATGCAAAGATGATGTAGTCAAGTATATGCTGTCGATGCCGATATTAAGTGGTAGAATCGGCAAGTGGATTTTAGCATTATCAGAATTTGAACTATGTTACGAATCGACTAAGGTAGTTAAAGGGCAGGTTATGGCTGATTTTGTCACTCAGCATTGTAATGCAGTGGACTCTCTGGAGGTTGCTCCTTGGACACTTTTCTTCAATGGGTCCACATGTGGTGAAGGAGCAGGTATCGGCATTGTGTTGATTTCACCTCAAGGAAGGAAGTATGAGTTTTCATCGCCGATTGTTGTTACATCGACAAACAATCAGGCTGAATACCAAGCCTTGATAAAAGGCTTAGAATTGTTGAAGGAAATACGTGCCGATGCTGTTGAAATCTTTGGTGATTCTATGCTAGTTATAAATCAATTGGCTAGGATTTATGAATGCCGAAGTGAAGTTTTAATTTCGTATTATGAAAGATGTTTGCAATTGTTGAAAGGGTTTAGAGATTTTCGTCTTGAACACATTCCTCGACTGCATAATGAGGAGGCTAATCGACTAGCTCAGCATGCTTCAGGGTATCAGCCTATTCAGGAAGTGCTAACATCGGCAGTTGATACCGATGACTGGAGGAAGGAGATTGTCGGTTATTTAAAGGATCCATATAAAAAGGTTGAAAGACGTATAAGGTTCCAAGCTACCAAGTATGTGCTCCTCGATGATGAATTATATTATCGAACTATAGATGGAGTTTTACTCAGATGTGTTAGCAGTGATGAATTGAAAAGTTTGATGGGTGAAATTCATGAAGGAGTGTGTGGAGCGCATCAATCGGCTTTCAAGATGAAGTGGATGATCAGAAGGAATGGATACTATTGGCTAACTATTCTTGAAGATTGTTTTAAATATTTTAAAGGATGTCAGGGGTGTCAAAAGTTTGGTAATATTCAAAGAGCGCCTGCATCGGCTATGAACCCTATAATTAAACCTTGGCCGTTCCGGGGGTGGGCTATTGATCTCATCGGTCAGATTTATCCGCCATCAAGCAAAGGACATAAATTTATTCTGGTTGCTACCGATTATTTCGCAAAATGGGTTGAGGCAATTCCTTTAAAAAAGGTGACATCGGCTAACATGATTGATTTTGTGAAAGAGCATATTGTTTACCGATTTGGTATTCCTCAGACTATCACTACCGATCAGGGCACTATGTTTACATCAGGAGAATTTGATGAGTTTACTGTAGGTATGGGAATTAAAATTTTAAATTCTTCTCCATATTATGCTCAAGCTAATGGTCAGGCTGAGGCTTCTAACAAAGGGATTATCAAACTCATTAAGCGCAAAATTGAAGAAAATCCTAAGAGATGGCATACAGTATTAAATGAAGCCTTGTGGTCATATCGGATGTCATATCATGGTGCGACCAAAGTGATGCCTTATCAGTTAGTATATGGACACGACGCAGTATTGCCTTGGGAAATTAAAACTGGATCTAGGCGAATACGTTCTCAAGATTAGCTGACAGCCGATGATTATGATATTCTTATGAAGGATGAGTTGGAAGATGTGATGGGTCATCGGTTAAGGGCTCTAGTTAGCATCGAAGAAAATAAGAAGAGAGTAGCCAGATGGTATGACAAGAAGGTGAAGGTAAAGGAGTTTGCCGATGGAGATCTGGTCTGGAAATTGATTTTACCAATTAGGACTAAAAGTTCAAAGTTCAGAAAGTGGTCTCCTAATTGGGAAGGTCCATATTGGATAAATCAGTCTATTCCTGGTAACGCATATATTCTAGAAACCCTCGAAGGGGTCATGTTTCCCAGAGCGTTAAATGGAAAATATTTAAAGAAATATTACCCTAGTATCTGGATGGATGCATAAAAGTATAAGTGCCGATAACAGTCCTATCGGCTAGAATTATACAAGGATGTCAATGTCTCATAAAGTGCTGATGCAATAGACAAGATTTACAAATTTAACAAGGATTGGATAGCTAATATCGCACGCTAGGCGAAATTTGGTCGGCTTCCTTCATTTCTTTGATGTCTTCATCGGCAAGCACCTTCCATAGGCTTGAGTTTTTTCTTCATGGCCAAGGCTTTGCTGAGCCTAGGGTGTCTCTTTCTTGCTGAAGGGCCTTGATGGCATTGGGTAGCTGGCTTTCTTCTTGTTGAGCATGAGTTAAGGCTGCCTCGACTTCTTTCAATTCTGCCAATAGAGCCATCTTCTTTGCCGATAAATCCAAGATTTTCTGCTTAAGTTCAGCGCTCGAAGTCTGCAAGTTGCCGATGCCCTTGTGCTTCTAATCAGCAATTTGTTTCAGTTGTAGCATCTCCTCTTTGAGTTGAGCCTGAGCTGCTCTATCAGCAATACGTTGAGCAGCCCATTGATATTGCAGTTGGCGGCTTTCTAAATGGGCTGCTGGGAAGAGTACTTCTTCAACGTCGGCAGGGACCTGGCCACGGATTGTTTTGAAAATTGCCTTTGCAGGGTCCGAGTCATCTACCAGTTGGGCAGTATCCTGCTGTAACAAGCTCAGGAGAGTTTCCAACTTGGACTTAGTTTCTGCCGATATTGTTCCCAGTGCAAGGGAAGAACTTGTTTCCTCTCCATCATCGTCAGAGACATCAATGGCAAAGGAGAATAGGCTATTTGGGGAGTCTTGTTCCTGAGGAAAAGAAAAGGAGGTCAGTTAAGGATAAGTATGAGTATTATAAATCAACTAGGTCAATCGGTTTACCTGTTTCAAGGCAATTTCCTGTGCTTGACTGAGAGGAAGCAGACTAGGAGTATGCCATGTGGAGGATCGGCTGAGCTTGCTGATGGGATATCCTCTATGACTTCATCGGTGGTTGGCTCTTGAGGTATGATGACCGATGACATTGGGGCAGATGTAGGGATCGGCATGGACCTCTGTCAGTTTTGGCTGTGCCTCAGCATCTATTAAAGCTTTGCGCTTTGCTTGGGCATCGGCAACGATTGGCTGGGGGGCATCGGCACTTGTTGGTTGTGAAGCTTGGACATCTGGTACAGCTTGCCGATGTACCCAATTGTTGCTGCAAAACAAGTGTAAGGTATGATATTTAACAGATAAAATGTGAAGTCAAGGGGATATCTCTGAAGGTTTGTCAGAAGAAGTGGTGCTTGATATCGGAGGAATTGCCGATGACGATCCAGCAGCAGCTCTTACCCCCTGATGATTAATGTTAATATAGTTTGTGATCGGCATAAGTAGAAATAAACTAGGTTGTTACCTTGAATGCCTTGACCAAGGTTGTAGTAGTAGCCGATGGAGTGGCCCTAGTTGTAGCCAATTTGGACTTGGAGGTGATGGTCTTGGTATGGATCTTCTAGTGAGTCAAAGCAGCTAAGGTGGAGGTGTTGTAGCCGATCGGTGATATCGGGGAAACAGGCTGAAGATCGAAGGGTTTCCCACTTTTGCTCATAGATGGTGCTAGGTTGTTAACCTATCATAAGAGAGTCAGTTACTGATATATGAAGGGAAAAAGTAGAAGGGAGTTAAAAGAAACTTACTACATCATCAGGGATGGCATATTCAGGGTTGATCATGTGCCGATATGTGTGAGTAGAAGTTGCAAACAGTTGTTCCTTCCACTCTCGCCACCATTGCTTATATGACTCGGTGATGAAAGATACTGGCGTCCAGGTGGATATATCAACATCTATAGTATCAGCATCGGGGGAGAGTTGTACTACCTTGTTCCAATCTATTCCATAGGTGATTGTTTCTCTGGGTTTGATCACATTGGCAAAACTAAGTTTGATTGGCAGTTGCCCAAAAGCCAATTGACGGGATACTGCCGATGGGTTGTAAAATTCATACGTAATGTTGGTATTTTTCTTGCTACCAAATGTATTTACTGGAATTGCCCTGGGAGTAATGATGGCCATCATGAGTTTCTTATCCTGATTCAGAGTGTCATCGGCAAAGTTGAAAAGAAGGGGGAATCTATTTTCTTCGTCAATATAAGGTACCCAGGCCCTATGATCACGAGAAAGACCATTGTAGAAGCTTTGGAAGAATCTACCAATCTGGTCTTCATTGGCCTCTGTTCCAGGAAGGACAATTATGGCTTCACCAAAATTGAGGGGTGAGCGTGTTGCCGATTCATCGTCCCCAAGCACATGGTCTTCAGCAATTTCTCGTGGGAATTGTTGGGCAAAAAAGTCCCATTGCAAACGTTTGTGCATATGGGCATTCAGCCACATGTTGATAAACCACCACGGGCCTCCTAGGTTGCCGATGGGTTCGCCAAGCAAAAGTTTCTGAGACACTTGATGAAGAAGATGATAAG
Source organism: Miscanthus floridulus (assembly GCF_019320115.1). NCBI lineage: Eukaryota > Viridiplantae > Streptophyta > Magnoliopsida > Poales > Poaceae > Miscanthus > Miscanthus floridulus. Next base: position 76,560,934 of record NC_089585.1, read on the forward strand.
TGGAGCTCAGAAGGTATCGGCCAAGAGGGAACCTTACACCATTAGCCAAAAGTTCAGCTACAGGGGAGGAAGGCGTTGGTTGGTCCTACTGATCGACCATAGAAGATAAATTTTTCTAACCACATATTCAAGAATGTGGCATGTTCCCTCTGGTTAACTGTCCCGGTCTTCTGGTATTCTTGAATGTATCCTGTCCAACCGCTAATGTTGTGAGTATTCACCCTATATTCAGATTTTCTGCCATAGATGGAGCCTTCATCGGCAGTTGAAATATCCAAGCTAGTGAGCATGTGGACATCAGCAAGTGTGGGAGTAGCTGGGCCATGTCCAAACATAAAAGTGTTTGTTGTGTCTGACCAGAAGTAAGCAGCTGCAATCATCATTGACTCATTCTTTTGCATATCGGCAATAGATAGCCTAATGCATTGGTCTAGCTTCCGTTCTGCCTAGTATACTTGCATCGATCTATTAACCCTCAAGTACCAATCTTTCCACCCTTTGGTGGTTTTGGGCCAAGATCGGAATGTGTCTTTCCATAAATTCAGAGAGAAATTTTGGGCTCTAAAGGGGATTCTGTTAACCTCTGCATTAATTAGATCAGTTGGATCTGGGTTGCCCATTGGTCCTAGGCATTAGGACATGCGGCTGATCGGTTGGAATAACTAATTTGTTGTGCAGTTCCTAAGTTTAAAGGATCCGGAGAACAAAAGAAAAGAAAAATCACCAACTGTATGAACTTGCAAAGACTTAGGGGAATCGAGGTAAAAGGTAATGGAAGTGGAACGAACCGCAGGGACGTCGAAGTTGATTGCCATTATCTTGAGGAAGATGGGAGCACAAGCCGGAGACTCGAGGTTGACTGCTGGAGAAGAGTTCTTGTTGGTTGAGGTCGTGCACAGTTGTTCGTCGGAGTCACCACTCGGAAAGAGAAAATGTCAAAGATTGGAGTCTGAGGGTAGAAGACGAGCGTTCTGGAGGAATCTATTTATAAGCCGCTTGGAGTAGGGGTATTTTGGACTTATCTCTATACCGTGCGCATGTAGGTCGAGGTGGTTCAGATGGATATGGTAACTGTTCGCATGATAATCAGGGGATTGTATAGATGAGTTGATGACAAGTAATCATGACTTGGAAGAGATATCGGTACAGGATATTTTAATTCTGAAAATAACAGCATTATTATGTGAGGATCTTGCCGATGGGTTATTGTTTCGGTATCTTAACCATAATTAAGGCAAGAGTGGTTGGCGATTGTGCGATATTTACTGAGGTGCGTGAATCAGGATTAGATTTGATTAGATTTGATAACAGATCAGGTTTTGGCTTGGAGGATGAGTTACGGTAATCGGACGAAGGCAAACATTATCTAGAGTAAATTTCGGAGCATTAATGGTTTTATACTCCGAAATTGGGGGGCATGTGTTGACACCATTTTTTGCACGTGTCAAAATGATCGGAGTGGACTAATCGGCAGGAGGAAAGTTACTGTATACGCTGATAGCCGATGAAAGTCAGCTTGTGAAGATGGTTGCCGATGACTGGTGGTGGTCGATGGAAAGGTTGATTTAGACTCGGGCGTTGCCGATGAGGTTGGAGGTATTATTATCGATGCCGATGAAGGAAGGCTTGAAGACTACTACCGATGAAACAGGAAGTATGCCGATGGAAAGGAGGTCAGGTGAGATTTCCATCGTAATTGAGGCGGACTAGGGAAATAGATAGGAGTTGGTTTCCTTTTCTGTATTTATTAGAATATGATTCATGTAAGAGTCACGTATTTCCTTAGGTATGGATTTGGTGTCCTAGTTATGTTTGGTTATGTCTCTTTAGATCAGGGTATAAATATAGATTGAAGGGCAATGTAAAATATATCTCAATCAATATCAAAACCAATTTTTACTCCTATTTGCATCTACTTACTTTTCGGCGACTTCGTCAATTTGCACATTTTTCTTTTTACGAGTTCTCATTGATTCAGGCGAGTTGCATCGCAGTGCAACCTTCGGCGATTCTCGAGTTCCACGTGAGTACCTCTTGGCCATGACTTCCAGGCAGTATCACTGTTGTCAGGACCAAAGTGCTCGTATCTTCATCCTTGTCGATTAACAGGTCAAATCGACTAGCAGCGCTTTGGATATCGATTCGGGTATTAGCCCTTTGTGTTTGCAAATCCTCTTTTGCATCAACAGAAGAAAAAGAAGGCATTATTGAGTTGTGCCTTAGTGAGGAATCATACACAATTGAGCGATTTGGGAGTACCATTTGAGGAGTATAAAGTGAACTATGCTTTTCTTGTGAAAACTTTAAAAAAACTCCAAGTTACTGAGATGAGATTTGGGAAGATGACTTTGCTTCGAGACCTGTTCCACTTTTCAACCGCTCAAGGAGATATGTTAGCCACTCCACATATCCTATAGGTACAAGGAATGTTTTGGAATAATCTGTATGCTAGTTCCATTCTTGAATAGTTATGTTTATGTTTACTTTATTCTAACCTTTACTCGGGGATGAGCAAAGAACTAGTGTGGGGAGAGCTTGTTGATGGTCACTAACACCAATTATAAACCATCAATATAACTTGCATTTATATTTAATTCCATCACCAAACATAGGTATAGGGGTTTAAACTAATGAATTTCATGAACTTTGGTGATTTCATAACTGTAGGAGGATTTATCTAGAAAACAACTCCTAGGACCACTGTCATACACTCCAAATAAGCAAACCGACGACAATGAGTGATTCAACCTGTGAAACCTGCGAAAGATGACTCAAGACGGGGCCCAAGCCTCACCACCAGAAGGAGGAGCCCACCTAGCACTATAGTGGCCCAGCTGGCCCACTAGGGAGGCCGCCCGGCCCATGGGGGTGGCCCATCGCCCTCTGCTGCCACGTACTCCTTCCTATGATCTACACAATTGATTCTAAGATGGTTTTATGTTGATTTATCCAACTGGTGGTCAAGAGAGTAGACGTGGATCGATGATGTGGCAATTACTTGCCCCTAACTCCACCTGGAGTCCATGCCCTCTACTCCACCTTGATTCCTTGGCCCCTACTCTTGCTCCCCCGATATAATGGCGCGTAGACCACCTCCTTGAGACACCTCTACATACCCTATGCTTCAGAGCTTCACAATTTCATACCCTAATTGTAGTAGTGTCCCTCTAGATGATTCTCATCTACTTGAATTATAGAAAATAGGGAGAGAGGAGAGGAGAGAGATCTGAGGAGGAGCCAGATTTGTTAGATTCTTCTACTTTGTACCTCTATGGATTTGATTCATCTTTGAGCTACATCTAGGTTATTTTATTGGTATTTTTAAGTTCTTTATTTAATTGAATTCAATCTTTACTATATTTTATTTATCAGAATTCCGCTTGCATTGAGTGCTCCAGTCTTAAGATCTTGATTAGAGTAGTAATCATTAGCGTAGACGTGGTGTCTAGGCTAGTGTTTACCTGAGTTTATGCCCAATCTCACAGGTTAGTTGTGGTAGCCCTAGTGGTGACAACTCTGTCAGGCCATTGCAATCCACCCCGTTAGGATTGGTGTTTCGTAGAGCTTAGGCAGCCTTCCCCCCAACTACTTTTCTCAATTATTTTGAGACTCAGAAAGGTACTATTGCTCCAAAGTAAGTAAAGTACAGTAAGCCTAATCCTTAGTTATCTAGTATAAGCCATAGAAAATCCCTCTCTACCCACAAAAACACTTTTCTATCTTTACCTTTAGATGACCTTGATTCTTACTAGAACACTTCACATTGGTATCCTTGCGCTTGTGGATTTTTTTGTGTGCGTTAACATATACCAACAGCCAGGGTTTGGATTTTTAAGTTCTTTGGACAGGACTTAGCTAGAGAAGAGTCCTTTACTTTATGGGTGCATCATCTGGTCCCGATGATGGAGATTGATAATTCTGCCTCTTGTGACTCTGGTGATGATGTTACCTTCTCCTTCCACACCTGCTTGGTGTATGGACTTGACTTTGGCAGAGCAGGTTCATCTTTTAGAACTCCTCTAGGTTTGTTATCTTCCTCCCATTCATTCTTTGGAGATTGATTTTTCTAGTTTTGGGATGATCGATGTCTCCTCCTAGAGTGGGACTTCTGTGGCTACTCATAAGTAGTGTAACTATTAAAATAATAGCATACCTTTTATACAGGGAATTGGAAGTGGACTTGTCCAGATCCGACGTAGATGATCACATTGGTGGTGTTGAGGAATGGTCTTCCAAGAATGATGGGTGTATCATCTTCTTCTTCACTCATGTCTAGAACCATGAAGTCGGTAGGGGCATAGTGATCATGTATTCTTACCATAATATCTTTTGCTATCCCCTCCAGGAATCGGATTGATTGGTCTGCCCTCTGTAATTACATATATGTAGGGAACAAAGGTTCATCACCGAATAAATATTCATACGTTACCTTGGACATTATGTTGACCCCCGATCCAATGTCGTAGAAGGTCTTGTGGAATATTCTTTGTCCAATGGTACACTCAATCGTCGATACACTAGGATCATCCTTCTTGGCAAGGAATAGGTGAAGCGAGGAGGTGGTCGTACTTTGATCTGAGTGTGTTGATCATATTGACTGTCTCTTCATGTGGTTGCCTATCTTTGTTCTTCCTTCTTCTCCTATTCTTCTTCTTTTTGTTCACTATTGTCACTTTGGGCAAATATGGCGTCTACGGATGTCTGGGAGATTGCAAGATATGATTCTTGAAAGAAAAATTCTCCATTCTATCCTTGATTGCGAAGCAGATCTTGGCACTGTCCACTTAGATGATGTTTTTAGTGGTGCTTAGGAAAGGTCAGCCCAAAATAATGGGTGCCCTTACATCTCCACCTGTTTCCAAAACCACAAAGTCTACAGGAACATATGATTGTCCCACTCAAATAATGGCATCTTCAAGAATTCTCTTGGGGTAACAGAGTGACTGATCTACAAGCTGCAAACGCATATTTGTGTACAACAAAGCATCTCCATTAATTTGATCATAGATTACCTTAGGCATGATTTTGACATTTTCTCCGAAGTCACAGATAGCTTCTTGAAAAATGTGAGGTCCAATGGCGATAGGGATGACATGTCTTAATAGATCGCTCTTCTTCTTAGGCAATGTATAATCTATCCACCTTCCCGTCAATGGCTCCATGTAGTAGTAAGCTGCATTATGAATATTGACAAGGTTTGCAGTTTCTAGATCTTCTGGTTGCCCTAGAATCTTAACTTTATTAGATGGAGGAACAACAACTGCCAGCTGAGCTATGTGTGATTCTATCATTTTATTAAAGCTATGCTAGTTCTTAATGGCAGAAGCAAAGCTATCCATTCTATTATTTATGTTCTCTAGAATTTTATCATTGGAAGCTACATTACTAGATAATCCCTCCATAATTTTGGATTAACCAGCAATTAATTCTCTCAAGGGTGGTTGATTGAAATTATTAAAATTATTACCTTCATAGTTACCTTGATAATTACCTTGGTAGTTCAGCCTTTGTTGCTGGTTCCATCCTTAGTTCTACTGAGGACGAGAGTAATTGCTGTTGTTGATAAAATTCACATCCTCATGGCTCTCAGGATAGTTATTCCTTGAATGCCTAGTGCTTCCACACACTTTACATGTCATGTGAGAATCATGAATGTGCATGACTTCTTGCTTCTCATTGGCTCGATCTTCAAGCTTCTTCATCAGTAGGTCCATCTTGGCAGATAGCATTTCTACTTCCTTGAGTTGATGTATACCTCCACCTCTTTTTGTGGGTTTGGGCACGTTCTTCATTCTAGCCTTGGTTGGAGGCCATCTTCTCCAAAAGAGTGGTCACAGCTAGAAGTGTAAGTGACAAGAATGCACCTCTAGCAGTAGCATCCATAGTCTCACAGGTACTATTGGTCAACCCATGATAGAAAGTCTGCATGAGTAGCCAATTCACCACCCCATGATGAGGACATTCCGTAGTATAATCTTGAAAGCGTTCCCATGCCTCAGGGATAGATTCATCATGTTATTACTAAAAGCTTGAGATTCTCCCATGTAGAGCATTGGTCTTGCCTATGGGAATGAACTTTGCTAGAAAGGCAGTGGAGTCGTTATCCCATGTAGTGTTTCTATCTTTATTGGTGTAGAACCATTGCTTTGCCTTTCCCAAGAGTGAGAATGGGAAAAGGTGAAGTAGTATGGCATCCTAGGTTACTCCTTTGATGGTGAAGGTGTTGCAGATCTCTAGGAAGTGTTGGAGATGTGCACTCTCATCTTCATGTGCCTTTCCACAAAACTGGTTTGCTTGCACCATATTGATGAGAGCTAGCTTAAGCTCGAATCCATTATCTCCAACATTGACTATCAGTCCAGTATGGATGTTGGCCATAGTTGGAGCAAAGAGAGAGTCCTATTAGCCATGGCTTCAAATTCTATTATTAAGCTTCACCTTATCTGGTTGTCTTCTGACTTTAACATTGAGACTTTCTTGAGCTTAGCTCTGGTCTTCTTGATTAATGCTTCTGGATCTTCAACATAGTTTATCGGAAGGTCAAAACCGGTAATACATTACCCTGCATAAGATACACAAGTAAACAAAATAAGGTTAAGCCTGTTTGAGCAGAGGTCAATGGTTATCTCGATACCATCAATAAGTATGAGTTTACCAATACTTTAATAGTTACCTTCCCCAGCAATGGCGCCAAAAATGCTTGTTGGTGTTTATTAACGTGTCACTTATTTGAGTACTTAGCCACCTATTGTAAACCTATACCTCCTAACTTTACTAAGTTGTCATCCCTAGTGATGATGTTAGAGATATGTGTTGGTACTACATAGCATCACTACTAGAATAACACTAAGCAGTTCTTTATTAATTATGTGACTAGAGAGAATATATAGAAATCTATAAATGAAAAGTATCCGCAAGCACATAGATAATATACCATCATAGCATTTTACCCAAGAGTATTCCAGGTATTGTTATTTATATTTTTACCACTGGGAAGGTCTAGCATGGACATGTATTGATAACTTATACTATTGAAAAAGAAATAAACCATAGTCAATATTCTACTCACAACAGGGGTAAGTCATAAGATAAGAGATGTATAAATGATAAGTAATGAGAATAATAAATCACTCAGAGCACTCCTTTCTATAGCATTAGCATGGTCAGGTAGAATATTAGAGGAATAATTCCTAAGTCATTCTTAATTACAAGTCAAAGCATACATTTGATTAGTGCAATTACACCTAGTAATCCTGGCTAAGATCATCATCATATCTACACCTAAGGGATATTACTAAGGAAGATTGAGGGCAGAGCTTGTTCTACCTTTGTAATCAGACCCTACATGCACCTATATTCGGGGAGTGGACTACAAAGAACTCAATGGGAGTGCCACATGACCCAAAATATAGGGTGTATCCACAGGTAAACAACGTATAAGCACCACGCTTACACAATGTTGACCACCCACCCTATGTACATTAGAGTGAGCACTATAAGAACTTATGCATAAACACAATGATAAACTAGCTATACTAAGTATATAATCAAAGTAGATGCTGAACATCATAATGAAGAACATGAATATTGAGATTGTCATAACAATTGTAACTAGCATATAAAAATAATGGAGAAACAAGAGAGAGAGGGGTACAAAGTTTATCCCAAACCACGCTCTTGAGAAGATCGGCAATCCAAGCAAAGTCTTATTTGCCTCCATCTAGACCTATCCTAACTAGCTATGCTATATAGGAAGAGGAGCTCTGAGGAGATTAGGGTTTCTATCTTCTCAAATGACTTGATGACATGATGTCTGGGGAGGCAGGGGCTAGATTATATAGCCTGAGGGTCCAACATGAGCCCTTGAATCAAACTGACTTAAGAAACAACCTAGATGCATCATCAAAGGCGGTGGGAGGCTGACATATGAAGCTGGCTAACAGGTGGGCCCACATGTCATCCCCATGCTCTCTGCTTCGGTGACGTGGCTTCTGGAGTGTTCTAGAGTCTTCCCACATAGGTACCGTGGTGGAACTTCGTATTTTCCTTCGACGATTAGGTCCTCCTTGACGGTTTGCTGATTAAACCCTTGCTGAAAACATAGATTCACCAAAACTCATGGAATTTATTAGTTTAAGCCCCTTAACCTTCATTGGTGATTATATTTATGCCCTTATACATGTTTAATTGATGGTTTATATTGGTTGTGAACTACCATCAACAACTCCCCAAAGCTTACCTTTTGCTAGTCCCTTAGCAAAACTAAACTTAGTAACTAAATCTGGAGTTTAAGAATTTTGAAAACATTGAAGCAACTCCTCAAAATTACACATGCGTTCAAACAAGAATTCTCCTACGGATTAGAATAAACCGATCTAACTTTCAAAGTTACCCATATTACCTTCAACCATGGGGCTTCTCAGCCTTCACTGGGGTCTTGAGCAATTGAAAGACAGAATGATCAAGTCAAGCACTGTGTCTCAAGTTCTTTGTTCAACCATTACTCCGGAGTTTTTATAGATTTTCAAAATAAAACTTAGAGCTTCCTATTGTATGACACTCTCAAGTCTATCAATATATGTGGTATTTATGGATCCTCACCAAGACAATAGTGGTGTTATGCCTTTCTCTTCCTACATTGAAGGCTTATGTGGAGCTCATGGGAGTGGAGAAAGCATAAAAGAGCATACTTGCAATACATATATTGTAAAGTCAAACTTTGGATCTAAAGAGAGTTGAGTCATACAATCAAATCAAGATGTGCATGTGTATGGATGTATATGGTGGATATATATGGTGGCTAACCTAATTCTACTATGCTCCTTGAAAACATATCTCTCTTTTGAAACATGGAAACAACTTTGCAAGAAAACAGGGGCTATCTTATTCATCTTCTTTTTTTCTTCTTTTTTTAGGCAGGCATCTGAGTACCCATTATTTTCAATATCTTGGACACTTGTCCATTTTTTCACCTCTATATTTTTATGAATAACTTTTGCATAGCCACATGCCTCTTTTCTGCAACAGAACTTTTGAGACATAGCAACAAGAACTTTGGATCATTTATTTGGTGAATAGCTATGAAGAATATTTTTGGTGTTCACTCCTAGTGTAGGAGTAAAACATTTTTGGGTAGATCTAGATGGAATGGCATGTTGTTGTGCCTATCCCCAGTGTAGGAGTTGTGCATAATTAGGTGGTGTGTATGTGATCTTGATTTTAAGAGCATGGCAAACCTCTCATAAGGCATCAACAAAGCTTGACTAAACTCAATGCAAAACAAGCAACATATTTGAGTGAAAGTTTTTTCTAATCTAAATATCATATATGGCTCTGGTAGGAATTCAAGCTTTGTCATACAAGGAACTCATCATGTAGGATTTTCATATTTTTTAAAAGATAAATCTCTAGAACTTTAGTATCACTAGGAACAAGATAAACAATAGCTCAAACCTTCTCATATCATATCCATCAATTACCTAGACTTAGCTCAAGCATATGCTACCCATGAGTTTCAAATTTAGAGCAAATTCTTATATCAAAACAGTCGTATGCAAAACTTAGGAAAATTCAAGGCTAAAAACTAGGTACTTGAAAGGAATCACGATAGAGCAACTAGTCATCATTTCCATTGCAAGAGATTATCCTTAGAGTCCTTTTATTTAACCCTTAAAAACAAAAAACTAGACACACACTTTTATTTTTTTTCATTTTTAAGATCACACCTTACTATTATATATATAGCTAAGATAAACTTTTTATTTTGTTTTTGTTTGTTATGCATCTTTTTATGACTTAGCAAATATATAGAAAACTCAAAGACAACAAAACCAAAAAGGGCAAGAAATACTTAGCTAGATACATGGGGGATGCTCCTCCCTCAAGGTAGATGTTGTCGTGGTCTTTCTTAAAATCTCTCTTATCCTTCTAGAAGTTGTTTTCCTCGTGTAGTGGGTGTAACAGCGGCTTGGGAAAATGTACTTTGGATGGATGGCTTTACTCTTGATCATCCTGCAAAATACTCCAACAAGAACACCAAAAACTCATGGCACGGATTAAGATAAGGGGTTAGCGGTTAGCCATTCAGAGATTCATTGTCCTTGGAGGTTAGACAGATTTCCTAATTGACAAAGTTCTAGCAGGATGTCTAATTAATATATTTTTGGATTTTCTTATTTATATAATGCAGAAAGAAGTATGTAACACCCTTGGTGTTACGCCCTAAATCAATTACTAACCATGTCATGAGCATCATGTTTATGTGATAATGCATGTAATGGAATGAATAGAGGAAGTATTGCAACCTAAAATGATCAATAAAAATGCGAAACGAGAAGCTATTCCATAACTCATGTAATTATCAAGTAGGATTTTAAACCACTTTTTATTGTACAAAAATACTATAGAACATCTATATGGCACTTAAATAAAGTTTGGAGTATGAACTTTGTAGATGACAATGAAATACTTGCTATGGAAAAATAACATTGTTAGCTAACATTTCTAATAGCCTAAAAATGGAACATGAAATCAAACAGTGTGACAATGCAATGTTGGTGAATTAATTTTGGAAATTTTAGCTGAAGGTCAATGTTGTGTTTTAGCTCCTTATGGTAGACTGATGTACCCTCTTAAGCATGGTCGAGGTAGTTTAGCTTCAACTATGTTGGGATAGTTTTTAGGCGTGCTTTAAAATCCATGCATGACACAACCTCGGGATGCTTGGCGCCGTGCGTGCGGTCATCACTGGCTCCATGCCCTGCTGCACTGCCTCACACTACCGCCATTGGTGCTCTGCCGCCGCGCTGCGTTGCCATCGCCATGCTGACTCACTCTGTGCACGCACACGCGCTGCCGCTCATAGCCGACTACGACTACCCTATCCTAGCCGACACTGGCCCTAATGCGTGGAGCCACTACCACTGCTCTCACGACCGAGTGGTTTTTCGGTGAGTGATGTTAAGAAATACCAACAGCAGCGTGGTTTTTCATGCTCCATCCATCAAGCTCAGGGCCACTTGTGTCAATGTACTATTAGTAGTCGCAATATGTCCAAGCTTTCAATTTGGATCTTTGAAGACTATGGTACTAATAATAAATGGACCTTGAAGCATACTATCAGCCTACGTAAGTTGTTTTGAAAGACTAAGAAACAATTAGGTTACTTTGATTTTGAGTCATGCTACACAGAGGTTATAGTTCACCCAGAATGGAATTTGATTTTCTTTGTTGGGATTGGGGTGGAAAGAGTCGTCATCGCATATAACATGGACACAGAAAAGTTCATGTCATCCCTACACATTACATTCCATATGGTAGACATGACATCCTGCCCAAAATCATGGGCAGACCTTACTATCTTCCATGTGTTCCCTTGTTCTTAGAGTTGGAGTCATTAGCAAAGTAGTAAATAAAGCTTCATTTGAAGTATCTCTCTATCATGACAAGTTTAAATGGATCAATGTTGTTTGATTGTCTATGGACATGTTAATTTCCTCTTGGATGGATGTTGTCATTATTTTGCAACAACTTTGACTTGTTTGTAATGTAGGCTAAGGTCTTTGCAGTGTCAGATGCGTTCGAACCTACAAAGGTCAGACTTTCTTGCGTGTGCAGTAACATTTCAACACCAATGACTCCTGTCGATAGAATATGCTCGGCAGTCCTTCGAGGGGTATCCCATGAAGGTAGATTGATCGGTAGAGGAGCATGAGATCAAGAACAAGAAGGCAATAGAGACACACAAGTTAGACAAGTTCAGGCCATCAGTATGACGTAATACCCTACTCCTATGGTCTGTTGGTTTGTATTAGCTATCGTATGATATGCCATGATTTTAGAGGGGGTCCCTGCCCACCTTATATAGTTTGGGAGGTAGGGTTACAAGTTGGTTAGATCTGAGAGATAACCAGAAAGTAATAACTAATTACAAGAATCTTGGGATCATACATATCCTAACAGATCTCGTAGTATCTTCAGGATATCTTCCTGATGTCTTGCGGAAGGTGCCGAGCAGAGTCGTGCCCCGCAAGGCTTCTTCTTGTGAGCTGGGCCACCCCTAGGGGCATAGCCCATGTGGTCTGCCAAGGGTATCCGGGGTCGTACACCCCACAGCTAATCCCCGAGTGCCTTGTACCCGTTGTGCAACATCGTCTTGAGCTTGTTCGAGCAGGTGCGAATAACACCGAGTAGTCAAGCTCATGATCTAACCACCATGCTAAACTGTCGAGCTGCGTGAATCGTCGCCGAGCAGTGTGAACTGTTGCCGAGCAGCATAACCTATCGCTGAGCAGCGTGACCTATCGCTGAGCAGCATAACCTATCGCCGAGCAGCGTGACCTATCGCCGAGCAGCGTGACCTGTTGCCGAGCACCATGAACCATCACTGAGCAGAGTGACCCAAGTATGGCTTGCCATAAGGGTGTAAGGAGCTCAAGTTTAGAATCGAGAATTTCTCTGCAGTGGACCAAGTGTGCCCACTTAGAGTTCGAACAAAGTTGTAGGAGTCAATCTTCCTCTATAGGCATGTAGTCTTCGAGAAAAAACCTCGCACACTCACCGCGAGGTGAAGTGTGCCCACTTAGTCCCTGAGCCTGATAGCAGATGATGTAGTCATTTGGTGCCAGGGTCAAAAACTTGAAGAATAGTAGAAAACCAGCCAAGTAATAAATTGATCCTACTCATGTGAAGATCCATTTGCAGGATAGGGCGGTGTATTTCTTGGGCGTGCCGAGAAACGATTGGCCGCTGTCAGTGGATGCATGACGACCTATTCAAATTGAAGATAGCTCCGTCGGTGTCTCCTCAGAATTCGAAGGAATGGATACTGGTCGGACAGAGAGTCCTCCCCTAGTGTCGGCGAAAACCTAGGGGAAGAGGCCGGCGGAAGATGAGCCAGCCCAAAAGAAGAGGAAAATAGCAGCGATTGCTCCCCACAAACCAAGCGGGATCTCTCTAGATGATGCCAGACCAATCGAACACGAAGAACCACAGTGTTCGATTGGTCTGACGATGACAAGATTCTCACGAACCCTCCCCCAAGCACGAAAGGGCCTCCACGCAACCCACACGTGGAGCAACAAACTAGGGTAGGCAAAGAAGTCCATGAAGCTCTAACAAGGAGAGTCCCCGAGCAATGAGCGGAGGGAATTGCTGCGCAACAGATGTCGGAAATCCCCATGGGGCGAGCAACAGAGATCCCTGAGCAACAAACGGCAGTAGCCCCAGAGCAGCAGGCGAAACCAAGGCTGACCGAGGAAGAGCCAAGAATTCCCTCGCCGAGCACAGAAGGCAACCCCGTGGCTACGCCCGAAGGCTCAGGCCGGCACTGTCGGTTCAAGAAATTGAACCGTCAGACCAAACCGTAAGTGTCCTTGTGCTGACGTTACTTTGTTGTATTTCCCTTACTTTTGTTGTGACTAAATAACTGATTTGGTATAGTGCAAAGCCAACAACTGATCTAGCCCCACCTGCTCAGACTGAGTAGCATCCAAAAACTAGCCCTAGAGCAGTGGAGATGCCAGTAGACCACATCCAGGAGTCCTCGAGTGTTTGGGAGCATGCGGGGGAGCCAATTGCTGCCCCTAGTGGGCTTGATAGCCATGAGCGACTACCTACTATGGCGAAGGAGTCGGCGATAGTGCCTTCAGCAATGGTGGAATCAGTAGCGGAAACACTTTCTATGCCGAAGGAGCAAATGGCAGTCCCCGATACTCTAGAGGGCATGGTCAGACCTGCTATCTGACCACCGAGCCACAAGGTGGTCCCCCTGGCTGCAATGGAGGAGGACGAGGTGGAGGAGATCGTGCGTGATGAACCTTGACCCCAAGCAGTCTGAATCCTTCGAAAGCACGGCGATGAAATAGTTATTGTCGAAGAGGAGGACACCACCAAGGAGTTTAGGAGACTGGTGTCAGGGACCTAATACTGGGGTACCCCAGAAGGTGGAACTAATAACCACCAAACATTGAAAACTTCTAGATGGATAAGGGCACTGTTACGTCCCTTGTTCGAATGATAGGAGTTCGGTTCCGCCTTGCCCGATGCCTTTGAGATAGCTCTACCTCGCCCAAGGGCTCAGGGCTAGTCTCCATCTCGCCTGACTCCTTTGGGGTGGGCTTGGTCTCGCCCGAGGGTCGAGGGATAGACTCTGCCTCGCCCGACACCTTTGAGATAGCTTTGTCTTGCCTGAGGGCTTGGGGCTAGTCTCCGTCTCGCCCGACGCCTTTGGGATGGGATTGGTCTCGCTCGAGGGCTGAGGGATAGACTCTACCTCGCCCAACCCCAGAGGGACGGGCTCGGTCTCACCCAAGAGATAAGGACTGGTCTCTGCTTCACCCGACGGCCAGGAACGAGCCTCGCCCTGCTCGATATCTAAAGATTGGTTTCATCTTACCTAATAACTTCTCCCCATTCCCTCATGATGATGGGTATAGGGCAAGACAAGACGTTCGGGTCAACCATGGCTTCAAGGACCATACCCTGTGCCCTGGTAGGAAAAGTACTGCTAGGAAATGATGGGATAGGTGCTTTAGACCCTTCCAGGCGCCATAGAGCCCGAAAGGTATTATAGGTGCGTGCTCCTCGCCCTGTAGAGTGGTAGGCGCCGCCTTCAGCTCTGGGACACAGAACCCGACAAAGATATACGACAACCGCTATGCTCTAGAAAAGGATTTGATATCTCCATGAGTGACAAATTTTCTGTGACCACGCTATGGACCCAAGGGAGCGGAGCCCCGCTTCCAGACCCCTCAGGTCCACCAAGTTAGGAGACCTTGCCCATGGCGCTACTCCGGACCCCGACCCTGTGTCCCTCCGATGAAGACTCATAGGAACTAGAAGGCATGTGGAGCAAGGCTGGGGAGGCTCATAAGTCAAACCACTGTGCTGTAGCCCATACCCTACACATGGCAGCATTCTATAACCAACCTAACATTCTATAGAGGCATCGATAGTATTGTAGGCGCTTATCTTCCTTCGCACTCATCAGAATGAAGAACTAGGCCACGTAGACGTGAGCCACAAGACTAGGTAAAGCCCTCATCCTTGTAAAGCCAGCCCCTTCATCTATAAAAGGGGATGCGCTTCCACAATGAAAGGGAGGGACTTTTGACCGAACAACACAAGACACACACACATAGTCAAGCTGCTACAAAGCTCTTGGCCTCCTTTCAACCCTTCCATCAGAGACTTGGGACTAGTCCCTCTCTCAATCATTTGTACCCCCTACTACGAATCGTTCATGGTGCTAATAACACGAGCAACAACAAATTGGACATAGGGACATTCGGCCCGAACCATTATAAATCTTGTGTCCTTTAGCGCACCATCCCAGCCTAATGTGCATTACTATAAATTTACTTGCCGGTGCTTGTACGAAACACCGACAGTTGGTGCGCTAGGTAGGGGTGCTTGCACGTTCCAAATCAGGCCTCGGATGGCCACCCATACAATCGGCTGGGCCCCGGGCGCACACATGCGTTTTGGCAACCTAGATTTCATCGTCACACTAGGAGGAGAGCTGGCGCTGACTCACACAGCTGCCCAGTGTCTTCCTTCCATCGACCTTAGCTGTCTGAAGCTTGAGGGCCCACCGGGCAACTCCCTTGGACCCCAGTCATCAAGAGAGGCCTCGCACAACATCACCTTGTGTCCGAAAGGCCCCATACGGAGTGCCCTAATGGTGTTTCTGTTCGGTCTTCGCAATGCTATGGCGACCGCTGGCCACCTTCTAGCACTACATGTGGTTCAGTCACCCACGGACATCGAGTTCGTGGGGACGATTGAGCATGATACGGAGACCCTCTATGGGCTCCTCAATGAGGAGCCAGGATCATTCTCCAGCTCGGATTCTAGTAGGGGGAGCCACCACCCTTCCTAGGAATGCTTCATGGCGCAGACCCCCGAGGGTCACATCGAAAGTGTCTCCGAGGAAGAGGTCACCCCTACAAACAACCCTGATGGCAGATCCAGGGAAGAGACGATAGCCCCATCTCGCCTAAGGATGGAGCAGCTGAGGGCCTATCAGCAAGAGATCAATGAGGCCAGGCAAGGGATCGTCTGGGAGTACATAGACATCAATCGCGAGATTGAACGCCGCAAAGACGAGGGGCGTGCATGCGCCATGGCCCACACCATACACCAAAGGATCCTCACCAACAATGGGACCCTTCCTCACTTTGCTCGAGCAAGCCAGAACATCGCCGCAACAACCGCCTTGCTGCATGGCCTTCCGAAGGCCACGATGTCCGAGGATCACCGTGCCCGCCGAGAAATTCACATGTTGCTCGAGCGTGCGGCGGCACAGTAGGCGGAAAGTTCATTGTCCCGATGATGCGAACCCGACACCAGCCAGCGCATGCCCTCAGTGCGTCCCACCAAGGACACGTCTGTTCACCAAACACCGCCAGGCGGCAGGCAGCCCTCCGCCGTCCCAGTGCATCAACGCCTCAGCCATGACCGCGACGTACACAGCATCATCGACGCTCGTAAATGCGCCCATGGTGACCTAGGAGAGGCAGCACGCTGTGGCTACCATCCTCGACATGGCAGACGCTACGACAGCAACAAGGACTGAAGCCTGAGCCTCAGCCTGCCAGGCCCTCAGGCCTTCGGCCAACACATCCTCAACGCTGCGTTCCCCCTAAGGTATCGACCGCCTACCAACATCCCTAAATATTCTAGCAAAACAAATCCTAGGCTTTGGCTCAAAGACTATCAGCTTGCATGTCAGGCTGGTGGTGCGAGTGATGACAAATTCATTATTCACAATCTCCCATTGTTCTTGGCCGATTCGGCGCGAGCATGGCTAGAGCACCTACCGTCCAATGCCATTCAGAGTTGGGCAGATCTGATGCAGATCTTCGTGGGCAACTTCCAGGGCACGTACAAACGCCCTAGAAACCCATGGAACCTCAAGAACTACCGCCAGAAGGCTAATGAAACCCTCCGCGGGTATATCTAGCGCTTCTCTCGACAGTGCAATGAGCTCCCTAACGTCGCCGACGCCGATGTGATAGGAGCCTTTCTATCCGGGACAACCTACGAATCCCTAGTCCACAAGCTAGGACACAGGGGCCCGCAGACTACCAAGGAACTCCTGGACATCACCACCAGTCATGCCTCTGGAGAGGAGGCGGTCGGAGCCATCTTTGATCGCTCCAACAGAAAGACAAGGCGGGATGAGGACGTCGGCGAAGGCACCTCCAACCATCTCGCCAAAAGGAAAAATAAGAAGCAACGACGCGACAACTCGCTTGTGGCCGCTGCCGACCACAAAGGTGGCCGAAAGCCCACGAAGGGCACTCTGAACCACTTCGAGAAAATGCTCAAGGGGCCATGCCCAAACCACGCCTTCCTGGCCAAGCATCTATACAAGGATTGCGGCCTCATGCGCAAATACTTGTCTGGGGGCCTTAACAAAGGGGAGCAGGGGAAGGAACCTATTCCCGCCATAGACAATGCAGAGGAGAAGGACGATGCCTTCCCAATACCGACCAGCGCCCTCATGATTTTTGGAGGATCAACGGCCTATGACTCCAAGCGCTGCCAGAAGGTCACGCGCCGCGAGGTCTACACGGCCAGACTGACCACGCCTGCCTTCCTCCAGTGGTTAGAATCCTCCATAACCTTCGACCGGACCAACCATCTAGATGTCGTCCCACACCCAGGAAGGTACCCGCTTGTCATCGATTCGATCATCGGTCCAAAGCGGCTCACGAAAGTACAAATGGACGAAGGCAGCGGCCTCAACATCATGTATGCCAAGACACTCAACGAGATGGGCATCGACTGAACGAACCTCTGTCCCATCCGAGTGCCTTTCCATGGCATCATGCCTGGTAGGCAAGCCATGCCACTAGGGCAGATCGATCTGCCCGTCACTTTTGGGGATCGGTCCAATTACCGGAATGAGACCCTCACCTTCGATGTAGTGGGGTTCCCAGGGACTTTCCACGCCATTCTGGGACGACCATGCTACGTGAAGTTCATAATCGTCCCCAATTATACGTACCTTAAGCTAAAGATGTTGGGCCCTTATGGGGTCATCACCATCGGCACCTCCTTCCAGCACGCTTACGAGTGCGAGGTCGAATGCTGCGGACACGCATCCGCAGTCATCGCCTCCAAAGAGCTCACCACCCTTAGGGAGAAGGTCGTCCGGGTTGTTTGAATCGGCAGAAGGCTCCAGGGAGGTCCTCTTGGACCCCAGCAGCTCCGAGGACAAAAAAGTCCGTATCAGGACCGCGCTCTCCTCTGAATAGGAAAGCGCACTCATCGACTTCCTCCATGAGAACAAAGACATCTTTGCGTGGAAACCCTCGGATATGCCAGGCATCCTGAGGGAGGTCACCGAGCATACCTTAAAAATTCACCCGGGCTCTAAGCCGGTGAAGTAACGCCTGTGCCGCTTCGACAAGGAGAAACGCAGGGCCATCGGTGAGGAGATAGCCAAACTATTGGCCGCAGGATTCATTAAGGAAGTATACCACCCAGAGTGGTTAGCAAATCCCATTCTTGTGCGAAAAAAGAGCAGGAAATGGAGAATGTGTGTTGATTACACAGGCCTCAATAAAGCATGTCCAAAGGATCCGTTTCCTTTGCCACAAATAGACCAAATAGTCGATTCCACCTTAGGGTGCGAAACCCTTTGCTTCCTTGACGCATACTCCGCCTACCACCAAATTGCGATGAAAGAGTCCGACCAGCTTGTGACATCTTTTATCACCCCCTTCAGATCATTTTGCTACATTTCAATGCTGTTCGGTCTGAAGAATGCTGGGGCAATGTACCAGTGCTATATGCTCAATTGCTTCGGGGACCTCATCGGGCGAACCGTTGAGGCCTATGTCGATGACAACGTAGTCAAATCCAAGCGAGCGGACCACCTTGTCGCTGATCTTGAGCAAACCTTTGCGAAACTCTGGGCAAATGACATCAAACTCAATCCTGAAAAATGTGTTTTCGGGGTCCCGAGGGGCATGCTGCTCGGCTTCATTATCTCCAAGCATGGCATCAAAGCCAACCCGGAGAAAATATCAGCCATCACAAGGATGGGCCTGATCCAAAACATAAAGGGGGTTCAGCGGATCATAGGGTGCCTTGCCTCCCTCAGCCGATTCATTTCGCACCTCGGCGAACGAGGACTCCCCCTTTATCGACTCCTGAAGAAATCTGACCACTTTGAGTAGACAACCGAGGCTCAGGAGGTGCTTGACATGGTTAAGCAATTTTTAACTAAACCTCCGGTCCTAGTGCCTCCATGCAACAGAGAATCCCTCCTACTGTATATATCGTCCACCACCCAAGTGGTTAGCTCTGCCTTAGTGGTAGAGCGAGAGGAAGAGGGGCACGCCTTCAAGGTGTAGCGCCCTGTATATTTCATCAGCGAGGTGTTATCTGACTCCAAAGTCCGCTACTCCCAAATCCAGAAACTCCTCTACACCATCCTCATCACCAAAAGGAAGCTACGCCACTACTTCGAGTCACACCCCATGACAGTAGTGACATCATTCCCCCTTGGCGAGGTCATCCGTAGCCATGATGCTATGGGAAGAACAGCAAAGTGGGCACTCGAGTTGATGGATCAGGGCATTTCTTATGCCCCCTGAACAGCGATCAAATCTCAGGTACTGGCTGACTTCATCACGGAGTGGACCGA
Organism: Miscanthus floridulus; assembly: GCF_019320115.1. NCBI lineage: Eukaryota > Viridiplantae > Streptophyta > Magnoliopsida > Poales > Poaceae > Miscanthus > Miscanthus floridulus. Next base: position 76,580,594 of record NC_089585.1, read on the forward strand.
GGTCTAGATGCCACCAGCAGCCATCGATCAAGAGTACTGGACAATGTACTTTGATGGATTGCTGATGAAGAAGGGCGCCAGAGCAGGACTAGTTTTTGTATCTCCCCTCAGGGTCCACATGAGGTACATGGTCCGGCTCCATTTCCCCTCATCAAACAATACTGCAGAATACAAAGCACTCGTCAATGGCCTATGAATCGCCATCGAGCTGGGCATCCGATGCCTCGATGTCAGGGGCAACTCTCAGCTGGTCGTCAACCAGGTCATGAAAGAGTCATGCTACCACGATGCCAAGGTGGAGGCATACTGTCAAGAAGTCCGACAGCTGGAGGACAGATTCGACGGCCTCAAACTCAATCACATCCCAAGGCGCCTCAACGAAGCAGCTGACATGCTCACAAAAGCAGCGTCCGGTCGAGAGCCAGTCCCGACAGGCGTCTTTGCCAGTGATCAACACAAACCCTTGGTATGCTATGCGGGGTTGGAACAAGCCAACGATGGCCCATCTAGTCCGACCCCAGGGGCCGATCCGCCAACTGCTCCGCCCGACCCTAAGGTCATGGAGCTTGAAGAGGACCCAACAGCGGAGTCCGACCCTCCCGATGACTGGAGAACACATTACCTCAACTACCTCCTCCACGACATACTATCGGTAGACAAGACGGAAGCCTGACGGCTCCCACGACGCGCCAAGTCCTTCGTTCTTATAGAGGGCGAACTCTACAAACAGAGTCACATCAGGATTCTACAACTCTGTATCCCTGGCGAACAGGGAAAACTCCTGCTGGGTGACATCCATGGTGGAATCTACGGTCATCATGCCGCACCAAGAACCTTGGTTAGGAATGCATTTCGACAAGGCTTCTACTAGCCCACCACAGTTGCCGATGCCGAGCAAATTGTACACACCTATGAAGGGTGCCAGTACTACGCTTGGCAAACACACCTCCTAGCCCAGGCTCTCCAGACGATCCCCATCACATGGCCCTTTGCGGTCTGGGGGCTCGACCTGGTTGGGCCACTAAAAAGGCACCCGAGGGCTTCACCCACCTGCTTGTCACCATAGACAAGTTTACAAAATGGATTGAAGCTCAACCAATATCCATGATCAAATCCAAGCAAGCCGTGCTATTCTTCCTCGACATCATCCATCGCTTTGGAGTACCGAACTCCATCATCACAGACAATGGCACGCAGTTCACCGGTAGGAAATTCATTTGATTCTGTGATGAATAACACATTTGGATCAATTGGGCAGCCATCGCACACCCTTGAACGAATGAGCAGGTCGAGCGCGCAAACGACATTCTCCTTCAAGGCCTCAAACCCAGAATTTTCAACCAAATGAACAAGTTCGGCGCGCGCTGGCTCGCTGAGCTCTCGGCCGTGCTCTGGAGCCTAAGGACAACTCCTAGCTGGGCCATCGGCTACACACCTTTCTTCATGGTCTACGGTTCCGAGGCCGTTCTCCCAACAGACCTCGACTATGGAGCACCAAGAATCAAAGCATACGACGAACAGGGGGCCAAGGCATCTCACCAAGATGCCATGGACTAGCTAGATGAAGCACGTGACATCGCCCTCCTCTGTTCAGCTAAGTACCAGCAAGCGTTGCAATGGTACCACAGCCAATGGGTATGGGGTCGAGCCTTCAACGTTGGGGACCTCGTCCTCCGCCTTGTGTAGAGCAACAAGGACCGCCACAAACTCTCCCCGCCCTAGGAAGGGCCCTACATCATCACGGAAGTACTTCGCTTGGGCGCCTATAGGTTGAAAACAATCAACAGCGAGGTCTTCACCAATGCCTGGAACATTGAGCAGCTACATCATTTTTACCCTTAAAATAAGCGTATACTCTTCCTTATCAGTTTTTGTCATTACAAAACCTCGATCCTTAGTGACTTCTGACCCCTGCAAATTGCGAGGGGTCAAACCTAACTCGGGGGCTGACATGTGACATGAGTAATACAAGTATTACGCTTGCAAAAACCTCCTGTGTTATATTTGCAAACATTCTCTAAGTTTTCCGTTCTTCTCATAAACAAGTCCTAAGGGCTAAGATTTTGGGAACCAATTCTGAATACAACTGGCTATGGGACACCCACACCCCAGTGGCTGCAACCTCTTTGCTCACCAGCTCAATCAGAATTAGTTCGCCCATGTTCCTAGTTTCTTACGACTTAGACCTTGAGAAGAGTCGGAGCCGTTTCTACAAAAAAGAGAAAGATAAAAAATTGCTTGCCGTAAGCAAAAGATGAAAATTTGTTCATTTTTTGCACAAATTCGCCACTTACAAAGTGATTTCATTACAAAAAGGACTAATATACTTGTAAATTCAGAGGACTGTTTACTCGAGGGCTTCCCCACAAAATTATTCACTTACAGTCTCTGCTTAGCTTTACTACAAGTACTGCTGTGGCCGCCGCGCCACGCTCTCCATCGGTGACACCCGGGGCGTGTACACGGGCCAACTCATCTACTGCGGTCGCCGCGCCATGCTCTCCATCGGTGATGCTTGGGGCATGTACATGGGCCAGCTCGTCTACTACGGCCACCATGCCACACTCTCCATCGGCGACATCCTGCCGCTTCACGAGATCCTCGAAGGCACCGTCATCTGCAACGCCTCCGTTGGGGCATCCAAGGACTACGTCATCGTCGTCAGCCACAACCCCGATAGCGATGCCTCCGCCAGGGCATCTAGGGACTATGCCATCATCGCCAGCCATAACCCTGACAACGGCGTCAGGACAGGAAATGCCCCCCGCCAAAGGAGGAACACAGCAAATGACGACGAAGTCGACAACATACAGCGCCACCAGCGCTCCTTCTCCTTCGGCAGCAGTGACTCCTCAGCAAGGGCGGCACGCACCATCTCATCTACATTGGATGACCTCTGGCTTGACATCACGCTCTAGATTCACGAGCAGATTTGTGAGTTTTCTCTCTCTCTGGCATTACTCTTCCTCACTCAGGAACCGCCACGACGCACGGACGCATTCGGTGGAAAGGGAGAAGAAGGAGAGGTAGCGGCTCAGAGGTAGAAGAAGAGGTGGGATGAGAACTCCCCTCCCCCTCCCTATTTAAAGAGGAGACATTGCAGCTAAGGAAAGGCGAAAGGTTGGACGAAAAACCCTCTCCCTTCCCCTCCTTAAATACGGAATCAATGCTGATAGATACCTGAGGGGACGCGCCGGAACTGACGGGACATGCCCCGATCGACGAGGCATCCCCCTCAGTCAAACTAGACACTGCCTAGGTATGGCCCGCCACTGACCCGCTCCAGACGTGGCAATTAAGGCGCCCACATGGGCAGACAACCCTTCGCCCATACCGCCAAGGTAACGTTACCGACCCTGCCTTCATTTCGATTAAATTATACATATGCAAAATGTTGCATCCCAACGCTTTGTGTCACGTCATGAAATGGCCGTCGCCTCATTCGATATAGGTGGCAACAGGCCGAGGTTCGAAGGCCAGCCCACGAAGGGCTCCAGGCCGCCTCGTGTCAAACAAGAGCTAGGGAGAAATAACTGAGACAAGCCCCAGTGGCCTTGCCCGACCCCGCCCAGAAATGGACAAGGATGTCTCAACCTTTTCTCGTTTGATTCTAACACCGAGCCAAACCCACAGAATCTCCATTGAGGAGAGGCCATCGGGCCGCCTGAGCCTATCGAATGGCTCTGGCATCTGCCGGGAGGCGGGTTAAGAAGTTGTGGAGTGCCACCAAAGGGCTCTGCCAACCCCATCAGCAAATGATGGATCCGAATTCCACATGAACGTACCCGTTAGCAAGCTCATTGAGCGCGATACTCAAGCCGTCGAGGCAAGTGTCATTTACTCAGCCCCTCCGATTATGAAAATCGAGGACGGGGTAACACACAAATTACGGCTGACCCCTATCAGACCCTGATAAGGCCCGAGGGCTCAAACTGCTCAATACAGGGACATAGGTTCGAAGGCCCTACCTTGTCGAGCCCATAGAGTCCCTATTTGGGGAATTCTGTTGGAAGACAGGGCAGGGAATATTCCAATGCCATCCAAGGACTTCGCCGACCCTATCACAAAAACCACGGAACGAGATTCCGTCTGAACATCCCTTGTTGGCAAGCTCATCGGGCACACCATTGCTGCGGTCTCTAGTAATACCCGACCCCAACAACCCCAAGGGGTCGGATCTCACTCAGGGGCTGGTAAAGGTATGGCTACCTCTTTTTGAAACAATCTCCTCGCATCAAGACCAGTGGCAAGATTTGGGGGAACAGTTTGGTAAGATCGCAAAAAATCAAAGAAAACAAAATTACGAAGCAAAATCATGAAACTGCGTCCAGACTCGAAAATACCGACACTTGTTCACATATTACATATAAGTTGTGCTCAAAATCATTCGACTAACTACTCCCACGAAGGGAGAACCATTTCTTTCAAATTATCCGCCAGGTTTTTCGTAAGGGGAGCCACCATCTTCTCAATTGCCTCTAGCTCATCATCCTCATAGGTACATGGGAAACCTTCGCTCATCACCTGTAGGTTGATCTCCTTCTCATAATGAGCATGGGCGACAGTGAAGGCCTGGGTGATCTTGGCATGAAAAGCATCTTCCTCAAGTTGGCCCACCCGCGCCGTGATACCTACGGCATGAGCCGTGAGCGAGCTGGTCTCCACCGGCTCCACCACCTTTAGGGCATCAAGGACCACCCCGACCGCAGCTTGCAGAAGATCATGCTCATCGCTCTTAGTCTGAAAGGTCCTTTGTGCATGGGCAAGCTCCTTTTCTAGCTTGATAGAGACATTTTCAGCGCTCAACCTTCGGCTCACCGCGTCACCGAGATCCGCCCGGAGAGAGTGGACCACCTTGACGTCCTTGTCCACCTTCTGCTGGAGGGCCATGGCCTTACTCTTGGCCTTTCACCTGAGGTCCTGCTCCATCTCCAGCTCCTTCAGGACCTCACCGGCCTTCTCATTGGCTGTGTCATTCCTCTGCAGCAGCTCATCTCACTCCTTTCGAAGCCTGGCGATCTCCTTCTCATACAACTTTGACCTCACCGACAAATCCTCAAACATCCCGTGGGCCTCCTCCATGTCCTGACATGCCTGGGCCTCCCGCTCTTAGGCGGCAGCAAGCTGTGCGGCCATATCTACTCATAGCCAGGCCTCCTTGGAAAGACGATCCCACTCCGCCTTCTGCTCGTGGAGGAATCAGGATTTATTCCCACTATGAGCAACAAGAATCTGAAGAGGAAGAAGACTAGTATCAGAAATATGAAAACACAAAAACATGCGAAGAAAGAAGAAAACCAAGCAAATACCAGAGTAGTAGGGATAACGATCTCACGAAGGGCTCCTCTGGCCTGGTCCAGGGCGTCTAGCGTGGTCGAGATCCCGACGTCAAGACCCTCCTGCTCCATGCTCTCAGAATGATCATCGAGCGAGAAAAGAGCCACCATCGGATCCTGGGCGGCCGTCCACTAGAGCGGCGGCACCCCCCGCATGGGGGAGCGGCTGCCTCCCGACAAGGGGGCCGGGGGCAGCTCCCTCTTGATCCTATGCGGCACCACCGCCATGATGCCCGAGGGCCCTCCGACCGGATCCTCCTCCTAGGCCCTCGGTGGCGCGGATTGCACTATGCCCTCAAGCGCCATCACGACTGTGCCCGGCTGATCCTGGCTTGGCGCGGTCATGACTACCTCCACCAGCGGTATGCGGCCCTCGACCGGCTATACCACTACCGCCATGGAGGAAGCCACCTGCTCGACAACCACCAAGGGCGCGGGCGCCACCACAGGCGCCGTTGGATCAGCCAACGTGGCCCCAACATCGGCACCGCTCATGCCCAAAATAGGGGCGATGCCAAGCAGTGCCATCTGTCCTGCCTGTATGGCAAGGCTCTTTTTGGGTGCCAGCCCTAGGGGGTGACCTGTCCGCAAGAACCTACACAAAGGTAATTGCCATTAGGTCAAAATAGAAATGGAAAAAGGATGAAAACAGGGGAATCAGCAGCTTACGCTGATGCCCTCGGCCGGTGGAAGCATTTTGGGGACGGATCCCTAGATTCCTGCCCCAACTCATCTGGGCGGGACCATTTCGAGCCTATCCCCTGCTCTAGGGTAGGGGGGCTCACCTTGTGGGGCATGGCACTAGAGCCGCTCCCCTCCATTGTCTCGTGGGGCACGGCACCAGAGCCACTCCCCTCCATCGTCTCGTGGGGCGTGGCACTAGAGCCGCTCCCCTCCATCGTCTCATGGGGCGCGGTACCAGAGCCGCTCCCCTCCATCGTCTCATGGGGCGTGGCACTAGAGCCCCTCCCCTCCACTGTCTCGTGGGGCATGGCACCAGAGCCACTCCCCTCCACCATCACCTCAGGGTCGACAGCGGCAGGCCCGCTTTCCTCCATTCACTGATCCTCGGTCGGCACGCCATACGAAGCGGCGGATTCGCCGGCCTCCACTGACCTCACCGATTCACTTCCCTCCGCGTGGAATGGGAAGGGTCCCTGCACGGATGGGTGGCCACTTATCAGCATGTCCTCATCCTCCAGGACACCCCAATCCACGCCGATGGCTACCTCGTCGTCAGCGTCATCATCATCGTCGTCATCCTCACTGCTCACGTCCTCTCCCCGATCCCGTGCTTCCTGCTTCAATCGTTTCTTCTTCTTCATCTGCTCCCTTGCTTTCTTGTCCCGCTCGGCCGCGAGTCGATTCGCTGCCACCATGGCCTTGTCCTTTGGCAGCAGAACTAGACTATCTTTGAAGACTAGCCCCCTCGGCTGGTCCCAACGTCGCAAAAGCGAGTATCAGAAAAAAATGGAGATTCAGGAAAAAGAAAGAGCATGGGAGAAGAAGGCTTACGAATTTGAAGAACCCAGGTTCTGGCCGCATTGGGGGATGTCCGGGCACCAGATACACAATGTCGAGGATGCCGCCTATGGAATCCTTCATCGGCTCCATCGCCTCCTTGATGTGTTGCGCCACTTCTGAGAAAGGAAGCACCTCGTCAACAAGCACCGTCCCCTCGAACAACATCCCAGGCATCATCCGATGCAAGGGAAGCATGCGCGCCATTAGCGGTGCCACCCTCCTCGCATGATAGGCGCCAATAATCCCCGCCTCCTTTACGCCCTGTTCCTTCAGGGCTTGGAGGGCGGAGAGAAGGTCGAAAAGGTGTTTCTTGTCTTTGAACTGGACGCCCCAGGCCCACGACTTCGGAGTCTTTTCAATAAGACGCCCGGTGTACCTCGGTAGGGTGGCACTCACATCATCCCTGACGTAAAACCACTACGAGTGCCATCCCTTGTTGGAGGTTGCCAGACGCATGAACAGGTAACCCTTCGACCGGGTATGGCACAGATGAATGCTGGCACATCCCATCAGCATGCTCACATCCTTCCCCCCAACCTTCCTCTTCGACAAACTAATGGTAAAGAAATACCGCCATAGATCAAAATGGGGATCGATCCCCAGGAAACCCTCGCACAAGGCAACAAACGCCGCCATGTGTTGAACCCCATTAGGAGTTAGATGCTGCAGCTCCACCTCATAATAATCTAGTAGCCCCTGAAGGAATCTATGCGCGGGTACCACAAATCCCCACTCATGGAAGATGGCGAAAGAGATGACATACCCTTTGGGCGGCGCTAGCTCACCCTCGTCACCAGGTAGCAGCCACTCCTGGATGGTGGACAACGGGCAGAGAAGGCCATGGCGGACAAGGCCCTCCAAACACCATGAGGTGATGCTAGATCTGCCCCACAACTCCATTAAAGCAATTAGGGAGAAAGGTGGGCATGAGCTCGACGGTGGCTACATGGCAGGCGAAAGCTTGTCGGCGGCTGCAACACGAATGCAAGCCAGTTGATGGTGGTGGTGCGGGCGTAGGAGGCTAGGGCAATTGGCGGTGGATGTTTCAGAACACAAAGGCAAGGGAGCGAAATATGGAACCTTGGGGGCGAACCCCGTGGTTTTATAGGGGCGACAGACACGAGAAGGGCAACCGTCCGCCTCGATCTCTAGGCCCACCACGTGCACCACCACGTCACATCGCGGGACACGCGCCCGCAGTCCCTATCCTCTCACCCCAAAAATCATGGTGGACGGTTTGCCTTCCCTAGGCGAATCCGGACTCTCTACCCACCTGGGAAACGCAAGCCACGAAGACCTTTTTCTCTTTGGCCCACCTAGGGCCCAGAAGCTCGGCGGCCCGGCCCAACTAAGGAAGGGTCCATGAATGATCCAAAATCAAGGGCACAAGTATCATTGGGATCTCAAACCATGGTCAAGCCCTAGTTAGGTCAGCCCTGAATGAGTTCCCCGCGAATAGGATACCACGACCCCCTCGGAAAAACATCTAGTTGATGAAAAACTAAGTCCTTCAGCCTTACCCGCGAAGGGTCCGATACAACCCCCCGGGTGACTCTACTCGAATCACCTAGGGGCTCAGGGGCTACACCCATCGGGTGCGCTTGCACACACCCTCTGGCAAAGTAACTCCGACTGAAATCAAAAAACACCCTCTAGGTGGTTCTACTCGAATCACCTAGAGGCTTGGGGGCTACTGTCGGGGACCTAATACCAGGGGTACCCCTAGAAGGTGGAACCAATAACCACCGAATGTTAAAAACTTCTGGATGGATAAGGGTGCCGTTACATCCCTTGTTCGAATGATAGGAGTTTGGTTCCGCCTTGCCCGATGCCTTTGAGATAGCTCTGCCATGCCCAAGGGCTCAGGGCTAGTCTCCATCTCGCCTCGACTGCCTTTGGGGCGGGCTCGGTCTCGCCCGACGGTCAAGGGATAGACTCTGCCTCACCCGACGCCTTTGAGATAGCTCTGTCTCGCCCAAGGGCTTAGGGCTAGTCTCCATCTCACCTGACGCCTTTGGGACAGGGCTCGATCTCGCTCGAGGGCTGAGGGATAGACTCTGCCTCGCCCAACCCTAGAGCGACAGGCTTGGCCTCACCCAAGAGATAAGGACTAGGTCATCTACTTCACCCAATGGCCAAGGAACGAGCCTCGCCCTACTCGATATCTAAAGATTGGTTTCATTTTACCTGATAACTTCTCCCCATTCCCTCATGATGATGGGTACAGGGCAAGACAAGATGTTCGGGTCAACCATGGCTCCAAGGACCATACCCTACTGCCCTGGCAGGAAAAGTACTGCTAGGAAACAATGGGACAGGTGCTTTAGACCCTTCCTGGGCGCCACAGAGCCCGAAAGGTATTACAGGTGCATGCTCCTCGCCCTGCAGAGTGGTAGGCACCGCCTTCAGCTCTGGGACACAGAACCCGACAAAGATATATGACAACCACTATGCTCCAGAAAAGGATTTGATATCTCCACGAAAAATGGATTTTCCGTCACCACGCTATGGCCCCAAGGGAGTAGAGCCCGCTTCCTGACCCCTCAGGTCCACCAAGTCAGGAGACCTTGCCCATGGCGCTACTCTGGACCCTGACCCCATGTCCCTCCGATGAAGACTCATAGGAACCAGAAGGCATGTGGAGCAAGGCTAGGGAGGCTCATAAGTCAAACCACTGTGCTGCAGCCCATACCCTACACAGGGGTAGCATTCTGTAACCAACCTGACATTCTACAGAGGCATCGACAGTATTGTAGGCGCTTATCTTCCTTCACACTCATCAGAATGAAGAATAGGCCATGTAGACATGAGCCACAAGACTAGGTAAAGCCCTCATCCTTGTAAAGCTAGCCCCTTAATCTATAAAAGGGGATGCGCTTCCCCCATGAAAGGGAGGGACTTTTGACCGAACAACACAAGACACACACACACACAGTCAAGCTGCTACAAAGCTCTTAGCCTCCTTTCAACCCTTCCATCAGAGACTTGGGACCAGCCCCTTTCTCGATCGTTTGTACCCCCTACTATGAACCGTTCATAGTGCTAATAACACGAGCAGCAACAAACTAGACGTAGGGACATTCGGCCTGAACCAGTATAAATCTTGTGTCCTTTAGCGCACCATCCAAGCCTAACATGCATTACTATAAATTTACTTGCCAGTGCTTGTACAAAACACCGACAACTGGAGACTTCCCTTACTGGTGTGATGAAATAGATCAAGGTAAATACTTCATCTAGAAAGGTCCTAGTTGTTTATTGGAATTGGTTAACGATAATGTCATCATGTATTTTGCAGGAAATATCTCGAGTTGCCAAGCAGCGCTGCTAGCTAATAAAGTGAATGGATCCCCTTACTACGGAGAACGAAAAACTCAAAGAGGCCAGGAACCTCTCAGAGAAGAATATCCAAAGGGCCCAACATGAATGAGACCTTGCGGAGTCAAGCACGTGGGACCTAGAATACCAGAAGGGGGTCCTTACTAAAAAGCTAGCGGCTGTGTCCGATCAGGTGTGGAGCCAGACCGAGCAGCTGGCCGCTTTCTCCGACCAACTGAAAAGTGCTTCTGAGCAGCTAGAGAGGAAAAGCGAACAGCTCAACAGTGTATCCAAATAGAAAGTAGGTATGGTACATCAATGAATGTAGCTTTGTATTGCTAAACAGCCGTAGTTTCATTGACAACTATTGTGTTTGTAGAGCAAGACGCTGAGCTTGGCCAGATGCGCTAGGCCATCGACCAACTTCGCCAAGAGAAGGCAAAGGAAACAGAGCGGGCGAACAAACTTGCTGAGGAGCTGAAAGGTGAATTCTTCCTTGTCGGAATTACTATTGAAGTAGCTTCCTTGTATAATGGATCATTGTAATGCTTGCAGGCTATCGTCATAAAGCCAAAGCATAGTTCGACGTGCTGGTGCAGGAGGCCAAGGTCCAAAAGGAGAACTTCAACGCTGTAATCGTCGTAATTAAGCTGGTGCTTGACAGCGTCGATCTAGAACCGACCACTCAGCACGACGGCAGGCGTCAACGTCCCGACACCATAATCCAGAGGTGTAAGGCAGCATGGGAGAACTTCAAGACCTTCAACCTGTGATGCCATTATGACCGTCGCTACCCATGTCCTCGCTGTTGTTCGGTCCCATTACCTGACCATCGACCTTCAGTCGATATGGGGTGGGTTCGCCGAAGGACTAGATGACACGGGGACAAAGCAGCTAGAGGATGAAGTGGAGGACGCAGCGAAGATGCTGGCCAGTGATATAGACCTATTTGGTGAGATGGATGGTAATGGCGAAGCTTAGTAATCTGCTAAGAAATTATCATCTGTAAAAGCTTAACAGTGTGATTAGAACATGCGAAAGTGCAAGAAACAATTATTCGTTGAATAAATGTTATAAGGTGCATGTATATGCAATATATGCAGTTTGCTTGTAGTTCAGTGAAAAAATCTTCGTAGCTTCAAACCTAACGTGATTAGTCATAGTTTAAATAACGTCTGAACAGTTGGTCTGCTACTGATCACTATGGCCTTGGCCAGTCCATAGTCCATAACGTCGAGTGTGGAGCCCGTGCACTGTGTAAGAGTAATCAGACATGATCCTAGGAATCGTAGCCGACCACCCATGACGCAGAGTACAGAGCTCGTGGCATGTGTAGGGAAAAATCGGTGACTGGGTCTTTTCCATAAAAAACAGTGTGGAACATGTGCTGCTCGACAGTTATTATACGAACTTGGAGATAAAGGCAGCATAAGCGGCGTTCAAGCAATGTATTCTATGTTGAACTCTTAGCCTTGGCTAACCTATAGTCAATAACATCGAGCGCGGAGCCCGTAGACATGTAGGACAAATAGGTGTGACCAAGGGACCATAGCCGACCACCCATAACGCAAAGCGCGAAGCTCGTAGCACATGTAGGGAGAGATCGGAGACTGGGTCATCTCCAAAGAGAATAGAAAAGAAAGGATGTTGCTCTCTGATCAAGAAAAATGTTTAGCGAATTTGGAGAAAACGTGCTCGGCGATTTGGAGAGATCATGTTTGGCGATTTTGGAGAGATCATGTTCGGCAATTTTGGAGACATCGTGTTCGGCGATTTTGGAGAAATCATGTTCGGCGCAGTTACGGCGATTATGTATTAGAGTTCATCATGAAGTAGCATAGAGCTCGGCGAACACAAGTGGGTGTTAAACCATAATAGAGACAAAATGGAGACAAGTTATGGAGACCAAAAACTTTACTGAATATAAAATTGTAGAGTACATATCTAGAGTGTTTCAAGGATAGAAACGTATAAGGTGTTCAATGTGCCACAAGTTGGGAACATCGACTCCTTCTAAGTCACTTAGGCGATAAGAACCTGGTTGAGTAACCTCTTTGATGACATAAGGCCCTTCCCAGGGGGAAGAGAGCTTGTGCAACCCTTCAATTTTTTGTTTTCTGCGGAGAACGAAATCGCCGACAACAAATGAACAACCTTTGATGTTTTAGTTGTAGTACCTCTGTAAGCCTTCTAGATCTTTAGTTGTATGGACATAGGTGATTAGGCATTCTTCCTCGGCCCTGTCGATGTCCTCAGACCCAAACAGCCTCAGGCCTGCTCTTCATCATAGTTTTCCACTCTAGGTGCTCAGAAAGTAACATCCACTGGTAGTATGGCTTCTAAGCCATAGACCAGAAAGTATAGAGTCACGCCTGGTGCTATGACTGGCTTGAGTATGTAGTCCCCAGAAAGTATAGAGCCATCTGCCCGGATGCTTTTCGTCTTTCTGATACAGGCATTTTTTGAGGGCATCAAGGATCATACCATTCGCTCGTTCGACCTGGGCGTTGGCTCTTGGATGAGCAACGGAGACTTATTTGACAGGAGATGCAATGGTCTTCACAGAAGTCCCAGAAGTGATGGCCAGTAAACGTAGTTCCTGAGATCAATGATGATGCTGTTTGGTAGACCAAATCTGTGGATGATATCTTCGAAGAGCTCAACTGCCTTCTTTGCAGTAGCTGAGATGAGCGGTTTATGTTCAATCCACTTGGAGAACTTGTCAATGGCTGACATATACGTACCAGAAACCACCTGGTGCTGGCTTGAAAGGCCCAATCATGTCCAGTCCCTAGCATGCAAAGGGCTAGGAAGCTAGGATGGTTTGCAGCTCTTGTGCCGACACGTGGATTTGCTTAGCGAAGAATTGGCATCCTTCACAATGTCGGACGAGGTCCTCTGCATCAGTGATGGCTGTGGGCCAATAAAAAATAGCTCAGGAAAGCCTTGCCGACCAGTGTTCTTGAGGCCACGTGGTTGCCACAGGAACCAGAGTGAATTTTGAGAAGTAGCTTCACTCCCTCCTCTTGGGTGATGCATTTCATGCAATATCCCTTCCTTGGCACTTTTCCTCATCAAGTTGTCATCCACCTGCATGTAAAGCCTACTTCGACGAACTAGGCATTCAGTTTTAGTCTTGTCTGTGGGTACCTCGGCGCTGGTGAGGTACTTGATGAATTGCTCCCTCCAATCGGCGACCGGTGAAGGTATCGAAAGTACCAACTGCTTGGCAGGGGGAACTTCTTCGACTTCGTTATCTTCTTTGATGGATGGCGCCGGGAGATCTTGAATGAAGACCCCCGGCGAGATCACGGCACGAGAAGAGCCCAGCTTGGATAAGTGGTCGACGAGTTGATTTTGGTCACGCACCACGTGGTGATACTCGATGCCATAGAATTTTCCTTCAAGCTTCCTGATTTTAGCACAGTAAGCATCCATCTTCTTGGTGGAACAGGACCAGTCTTTGTTGAGCTAGTTGATAACCAGTGCAGAGTCCCCATACACCATGAGGCATTTGACGCCGAGCTCGACGGCTATACTAAGGCCATGGAGACATGCTTTATATTCTGCAGCATTGTTGGAGGCCGGGAAGTGTATCCGGAGAACATAACGCAGCTTATCCTTGGTCGATGTAATGAATAGAATGCCCACACCAGCATCATTGATGTTAAGGGCACCGTTAAAGTACATCACCCAGTGTTCGGGGCAAGCAACGGCGATGGGCTCTTGAATCTCGGTCCATTCAGCGACGAAGTCAGCGAGCGCCTAGTGACTTAATGGTAGGTCTGCTTCTGAATTCGATGGAATAGGTGCCAAGCTCAATAGCCCATTTAATGATGCAGCCATTGGCCTCTTTGTTGTAGAGAATGTCCCCCAGAGGGAACTCAGTGACCATGACGATCTTGTAGTATTCGAAGTAGTGTCGGAGTTTGCGCGACGTAATAAGAATGGCGTATAATAGCTTTTGTACCTAAGGGTAATGAGTTTTGGGTGCATTAAGTACCTTGCTAATGAAGTAAACCAGACATTGTACTTTATAAGCATGCCTAGCCTCTTCGCATTCGATGACAATAGCTGTGCTCATGACGCGAAGAAGTGGCGGCAATGTATATTAGCAGAGTTTCATCTGACCTTGGTGCTGTCATGATCGGTAGCTTTGTTAAGAACAACTTGAGTTGCTCAAAAGCTGAGTCTGCCTCCTCTGACCAGGAAAAGCGCTCGGAGGCCTTGAGGAGCTTGAAGAAAGGTAGCCCTTTTTCGCCGAGGCATGATATGAAGCAGCTTAAAGCAGCCATGCAACCTGTAAGCTCCTATATATCCTTGACACATGTTGGTCATTTCATATTGGTGATGGCGGAGACCTTGTTAGGATTAGGCTCGATGCCTCGAGCACTGATGATGTAGACCAGCAGAATACCGGATGGAACTCCAAAGATGCACTTTGAAGGGTTCAGCTTCCATCGGTACTTGTTCAGGTTGGCGAAGGTTTCTTCGAGGTCGGTGATAAGGTTGTCGGCTGTCTTGGTCTTGACGACCACATCATCTGGATGGCCCTTTGATAGGTGGCCCCGGCATTCTTAAGTCCGAAGGACATAGTTTTGTAGCAGTATGCGCCAAAAGGCATAATGAATGACGTCTTGATCTGGTCTTCTTCCTTGAGGGAGATCTAATGATAGCCGGAGTAACAGTCAAGGAAGGAGAGTAGTTCGCAGCTGGCGGTAGAGTCTACAACCTTGTCTATCCGAGGCAAGCCGAAGGGGTCTTTAGGGCAGTGTTTATTAAGATCAATATAATCAACGTACATTCTCCATTCTTTATTCTTTTTTTGAATGAGAATAGGGTTTGATAACCAATCTAGATGATACACTTCTTTTATAAACCTGATAGCTAAGAGCTATTTTATTTCTACCCTAAAAGCCTCCTTCTTGTCTGGTGCAAATCGGTGGAGTTTCTGCTTGATCGGTTTGGCGGTCGGCGAGACATTCAAGGAGTGCTCGATCTTCTCCCGTGGTACCCCCAGCATGTCTGTAGGTTTCCAAGCAAACACATTGGCGTTGGCATGTAGGAAGGAGACGAGCACGCTTTCCTATTTGGGGTCAAGGTGAGCCCCAATCTTCACAGTCTTAGAGGCATCATCGAGGCCGAGGCCGACCTCCTTGATTTCCTTGGACTTGGCAGAGGCATAGGGAAGCTCTAGCTCTAGAATCTCCATGTCATTGGTGGGTGATGTCTTGGCTTTAGCAATCACGCTAGCCATCTGGATGGAGAGGTCGGTGGCTTTAGCGAGAGTGAGACTCTCTATCTCGCAGGCGTAGGCAACGGAGAGGTTGGCCCATAGAGCCAGGACTCCTGTAGGTGAAGGCATCTTGAACACCAGATACGCATAGTGCGGTATGGCCATGAATTTGGCTAGAGCTGGCCGGCCAAGTATGGTGTGGTAGGTGGTGTCGAAGTCGGCGACGTAGAAGTTGATATGCTCGATGCGGTAGTTGCTTGCCGTGCCAAACTATACTGGTAGGGTGATCTCTCCATGTGGTCTGGATGCCCTTCTAGGTACCACACCCTAGAAGGAGGAGTCCAAGGGTGTGAGATCTGATATCATGAGGCCCAACTCCCTTAGGGCCCCGGTGAAGAGTAGGTTCAAAGCACTGCCACTGTCAACAAGGACTTTTCTGAAGAGCACCTTCTGGACGGTTACGTCGAGGACAAGGGGGAAACGCCATGTGTAGGGTATGTCTACACACTGGTCGGCCCTACTGAAGGTGATGGGGACCTTAGACCAAGGGCAATAGCTGGGGTCAGTGGTGGTTTCCTCTAAAGTGACGGCGAGCACTCCTCGGGTGGCGAGCTTTCGTTCCCTTCTATTCTCAGTGGAGGCGAGCCCCCCGAAGATGGTGGCGACCACCTTATCGTGGTCCTAAAAGGCATTGTTGTTGTTCCTAGGTGGTCGGTGACCGCCGACTCCATCGTTCGCGTCGTCATCGAGCCTCTTGTCCTAGAACTCCCTAGCTAGACCAATACAGTCCTTCATCTTGTGTTTGGCATTCTTGTGAAGAGGGCATGGGCCATCGAGGATCTTTTGGTACTGTTTGTCATAGTTATGCTTAGCGCGAGGTTGACTAACAGCAGAGACAATGTGTTCTGGCCGGCGGCGGTGATTTTGGCCAGGCCTATGTCCTCCTGTTCGATCATGGCCGCTATCACGATGGTAGCTGTGGTCGTCGGGGCGGCGATTACTGTGATGTCGGTCATCGGGGCGATCGTCATAGTGGTGAGGCTAGGCACTGAGTGCCTACATCCTCATTGAAGTGTACCTTAGCTTCCTCGGACATCAACATACTGGTTGGTGGTAGTTATCATTTCGCCGATACCGGTGGGCTGGCTTGCGGTTGAATTTGGAGCGAAGCTCACGATGGTGGAGTTCTTGGATAAAGGCGGTGATGACTTTAGCTTCCGTGATGTTGGGAATAGAGTTCCTCATCTTGGAGAAACGCCAGATGTAGCTGCAGAGGAGCTCGGATGGCTTCTGGTTGATGCGGTTGAGATCATGCTTCGTGCTAGGTCGAGTACACATGGCCATATAGTTGTCAGGTGAAGACTTTCTTTAGCTCTTCCCATGACCTGATGGAGTCCTGGCGCAAGGCTGGTAAACCAGCTCATGGTGGGTGGTGTGAGCATGATGGGGAGATAATTTGCCATGACACTGGTGTCGCCTCCCATGGCGCGGACAGTAGTGGCGTAAGCCTGCAACCACTGAGTTAGGTTCATTCTTCCTTCGTAGGGCTTGACCCCGGTGATCTTAAAACCATGGGGCCACCAAAGTGTTTGGAGTGCCCTTGTGAAAGCTGGAGGCCCCTCAGGGTTGTCGACACCATCGTCTGTGGCATTGTGGTCAGGGATAGACTCGAGGGCCGAGTCTGGGTTGCCATACTCCTTTTCATAATCCTGGCGGCGACGCACTTCGTCTTCATGGCGACCAAAGCGGCGTTGCTCGATATGCCATCGTGCATCCTAGAGGTTGCTGAGATGTACTCTAGCATCCTATTCGACCTCCTAGTCATGCTGGCGATGGTGTTCGGCGTGATGCCCCCCGGGTCCCCCTGGAGAGGTAGCAACTGGTCGGTGAAATGGCTTTGACTGGGGCAATGATTGGATCTCAGCATAGCTGATTGGTGAATCATGCTCGTAGAGCATGAAGGTCTCTGATCCTCGTGAATCTCATTGACCTGATAGTGAGCCACTTTAAGCATGGCTGCGATCTTGGCGAGCTCGTTGGTGGCTACTGCCAAATTGGCGCTTGGAGTCTTGAAGATGTCGTGGCCGTCAACACAGAGAAATTCTTCATCGAGGTCGCGGTGGAGCGGGAGCGGTCTTCCTTGAGAATCAAGCCGATTATTCCGAGCAGCCTCAGCCATCGCGATGGCTGCCTTGTTTTCTCACCATTGCGCACAATTAATGTTCTGGTTCTCCTGAGCAACGTGCTCCTCCTCGGTTCTGCCATTCTGAGGAGGGCTATCGATGCTGATGTTGAAGATCGCATCACTCCGGAAGGGTGGAAGGAGAAATTGATCGGAGAAGGTTTCAGCGAGGGTCTCCATAGAGCCCTAAGACTTGGAGCCTAGAGTTTCTTCCAAGATGGTCTGGAGGTGCATCCCGGGGCTTTTAGCCTAAGTGTAGCGTGTTGACGGCTAGCGGAAGCTGGATGGCGACCTGGTCGGCGAGTAGACAGGTGGAGTCCACCTAGTCGGTGAGTTTGCCCCTTAGAGCATGTTGGTAGGCGGTGGTGGCATTGGTGAATCCAAAGGGTAGGGCCGTAACCCTTGCAGTCTCTTGGGCAGCCTCTAATAGATCTAGATCGGAGGGTGGTCGGCGCTGAACCAGAGTGTCTAGAGCCGATTCGGTGATGGAGAGACAGTCAGCGAGCTTTAGTCTGACCCAATTGTTGGACTCAATCAGATCATCATTGTGGATCTGCCTCCTTTGGTAGCGAGGAAGCGGACGGCGAGTCATCGCCGAAGGAGACCTTAGAATTGACTCCGAGATCGGATCTACAGTTGTAGGTGCGGGGGTGATCGGTGCAGAACTGATCTGCCTCGGCTCAAGGAGCTCTCCAACTCTGTCCTGCGTTGATGACCCACGAGATGGATCCGACCATGAAGATCTGGCTGAGCTACGGAAGGGATGAAGAGCCTGCAGAAAAGGCCATCTTGTTCGACAAGGAAACAGTATGCACACCCCTACCTAGCGCACCAACTTTTGACAGAATATGCTCGGCAGTCCTCCGAGGGGTCTCCCACGAAGGTAGATTGATCAGTAGAGGAGCATGAGATCAAGAACAAGAAGGCAACAGAGACACACAAGTTAGATAAGGTTCAAGGCCGTCAGTATGATGTAATACCCTACTCATGTGGTCTGTTGGTTTGTATTAGCTATCATATGATATGCTGTGATTTTAGAGGGGGTCCCTACCTATCTTATATAGTCCAGGAGGCAGGGTTACAAGTTGGTTAGATCTAAGAGATAACCAGAAAGTAATAACTGATTACAGGAATCTTGGGATCATACATATCCTAACAGATCTCGTAGTATCTTCAAGATATCTTCCCGATGTCTTGCGGAAGGCGCCGAGCAGAGTCGTGCCCCTGCAAGGCTTCTTCTTATGGGTTGGGCCACCCCTAGGGGCGTAGCCCATGTGGTCTGTCCATGGGTATCCGGGGTCGTACACCCCACAGCTCCTCTTTGTTCCCAAAAAAACACTAATGGCTCCTCTGTAGTAGTGATATATTAGCCGCCACTGATCTTTTCCACAACTCCGCTTGTTTTCCTTCCTTCCTCGAGCCTTCCCTTTCCCACTTCAGATCTAAAATCACCAAACCTACTTCACTCTTAGCCACCACCATGGTGAAGGGCGAGCCTTCTGCAAAACACGCACGGGAGGGGGATGACTGATGTGCTCATGGTGAAGGAGGATGACACCAGTGCCCGTGCTGAAGGAGGATGATGTTGTGCCCATCATTATGTTGGGAGTACAGAGGGAGTACATGTTGTTACTCTTCCTTATGTATCTTCCCTTGTTGATGGCCTTCTCAACAAGTTGCTATTCTTCATACATCATCATACCAAACACCTTCTCAACAAGTTCCTATTCTTCATACATCGTTATAGTAGCTAGTATGAAATAGAGCATTCCAAATCTAACATATTGATGACCTACTTCAATACAACATAATACATTATTCCAAATCCAACAACCAGCACACAACAAAGAAAAAATATGTTCAACTTCTGTAGTAGGTTCTGCATACTGAGTTCTAATGCTTTCCTATCAGCTCTACCATTCAAGTGTCCTTCGCTTCCTTCCTCCTCTTTGTTCCCTAATGTCCATTAGCCTGACTTGGATCATGTTTGACTTTTTCAAAGCCTCAAGATACTATCGTTGCTATACGTAGTATCCATAGAGTTTCAGATACTGCACAAATTTGTTTAAAATATGAAACCAAGCATTGCAATAGTTATTGCTAATGAAGTGACAAAGAAGCTCACCCCATTCCTCTGGCACTTGAAGTAGACACGGCCAAGGTTTTGGGTTTTCTTTCATAGACCATCGCTCAATCTCTCTAGGAAGCTTGTAGCAGGGCCAAATCACCAATGGAAGGCCAGTCTCTTCAGCAACCAGATCTGACAATCGATCTATTGTCCGGGAGCTACTCTATCCATGCATCTTGTTCAATGTGGTGCTACCATGAGAGGATTGGATCTAGTGGGACATTGTGCCGATAGAGCTACACCAAGGGAAAGGGGCCAGAGAGGGAGCGAGGGGGGAGGGGGTGACTAGTTTGTAACACAATGGCTACTCTTACCAATTTATAAAAGAGAGGGGGCAGCCGAGGTAGAGAGGGACGTTGTCACGTGTATGGTGTACCTTCAAATTCCTCCAAAAAGGTAAAGTTTTGTCTCTAGAACTTGGGTCCGAGATTAATATATGACATGAGGCCGAGATTAGTTTTACCTCTTATACAAACAAATCCACATAAATTGTTGCAGCACTCAAAACCAC
The DNA here is from genome assembly GCF_019320115.1 of Miscanthus floridulus. Taxonomy (NCBI): domain Eukaryota; kingdom Viridiplantae; phylum Streptophyta; class Magnoliopsida; order Poales; family Poaceae; genus Miscanthus; species Miscanthus floridulus. The sequence continues at coordinate 76,600,829 of NC_089585.1, forward strand.
AGAGGATATAGTATACTGTTAGACGAGTTCAAACCTATAGAGGTCGGACTTTCTTGCATGTGCAGTAACATTTCAACACTAATGGCTCCTCTATTCTACATTAGACTGAGGCGAGACTTGGTGAAGGGTCGATATGGCAGACTAGAGGGGGGTGAATAGTCCTTTCTAAAATTAATCGTGCCAGCTAACCGAAATAAATGCAAAATTATAACTATCGGTCTAGCCAAGACTACACCCCTCTATCTAAGTTCACAAGCATCTTATAAAGATCCTAAAAAGGCAACAAAGGTGTCGGGCAAGCTAGAGCTCACCTAATCAATGCTAGAAGCAAGGTCACACAAACCTATGCAACTAGTACTCAAGCAACCGGGGGAGCTCCTACATAATCTAGTAAGCAAAAGCACAAAGCTCCTAAGCTCACTAGCAATGCTCAATAACAAGGCTACACAAGCCTAAATCAAAGAGCTCAAATTACATAGCTACATAAACTAAGCAATGTGACTAACAAGGCTACTCAAGCCAATTAGTCACGCAAGGGAGCTACTTCTATGCTACACAAGCAAGAAGGTAACTAGCAAGCTACACAAGCTAACTAATTACAAGAGCAACTACACAAGCACAATGTATAAATGAAATGTAAATACAAGCTTGTATAAAGGGGAATGCAAACCAACGAGAAGAATAAGGTTGACATGGTGATTTTTCTCCTGAGGTTCACATGTTTGCCAACATGCTAGTTCCCCATTGTGTCGACCGCTCACTTGGTGGTTCAGCAGCTAATTGGCATCACACGCTAAACCCACACATTGGGCATCGCAAGAACCTACCCACAAGAGAGGGTAGCTTAATGACACGCTCTACTAGTGTTCCTCTTCATGGCTCCCATGAGGTGAGTATGATACCCCTCACAAATCCTGCTCTAGAGCACCGCACAATCTTCTTGCGTGCTTCATGATGGTGAACTCGCCACTAAGCCATCTAGGAGGTGGCAACCTTCAAGAGTAACAAGCACCACTGGCTTGCAACACGATCACCTAGTGCCACTCTATGCAATCTCACAATGCAACGCACTAGAATCACTCACTCACAATTGAATTACACTCTTGCAAGCACAAGTGAGTTAGAGGGCATCCAAGCACTCCTACACAAGCCACATAGGTGTGAGGGTGCTCAGCAACTAGCCCAAGGCCAGCCACCACTTCTATTTATAGCCCCAAGGGCTAAAAGAGCCATTGTCCATCACTGGGCAAAACACACACTGACTGGATGGGTAGGTCATAACGACCAGACATGCAGGTCCCTGCCTCTGCTCGCTAGGATGATGCCACGTGTCCCCTCCTTTCAAAGCTGACTGTTGGCACCAATGGCTACTTCCCACATGCCACTGCCGAAGGACTGGACATGCTAAGGTCTAGCGATCGAACATGCATAAGCCGAGTACAGTCACAAATGTGCCTCTACACAACTGACCAAACTCTACTTTCTCCCACGACCGGACTCGACTCTCCTTGAGTCCGGTCACTTCCAGAGAGGTTTTTCATTGACTAGACGTGTCCGGTCAACACTGACCAGACTCTCCTAGCATCCAGTCGCTTCTACTCACTTAAGAAACACTGACTGGACTATCTGATCGGACTCATAGGTACTGACCGAACACGTAGGTCATCAGCGTCCGATCACAGATGTTTCAATGCTAAAATGGCTATAACTCTTAGCTTCGAACTCCAAATTCGATGATATTGGACATTTTTGGAAAGCCTATTCAGAGGGCTACACAACCCACTAGCAAATTTGATCTAGAGCAAAATGGATCAACACAAAATTCCAATCTAAGAGCCATCATATAGTTTAGAGCACACCAAAAAACCTTTCTCTCTTCTCCAAGTTGATCCAATTCAACTTCAACAACTTCTCCTTTGCAAATGTGCCAATACCACCAAGTGTACACCATCATGTGCAAGTATGTTAGCATTTTCACAACCATTTTTCAAAGGATTAGTCACTCATTTCACCATGCCATTCGATCCTAACATGTATGCAAAGTTAGATCGCTCAAGTGGCACTAGATGACCGATATGCAAACAAGTTTGCCCCTCTTGATAGTATGGCCATCTATCCTAAACCTAGTCATAAACTTCTTTACACACCTATGACCGGTGAAATGAAATGCCCTACAAATATACCTTTGCCTTGCGCATTCCATTTCATCTCCTTCGATGTTGATGCAACACATGCACCAACTACATAACAAATGATATGATCCACTTCATATCATCATGTGACCAGTATTGGTTCATCGATCTTGACCTCACTTGCTCTTCACCATTGCTTTGGTCCATGAACAGCCAAGTCATCACTCAACTTGCCCTTCACACTTGCAACCGGTCCATCGAGCCAAGCCTTGTCTTGATCTTCTCCACCTTAGTCACATGACTCCATGTCATGTCTCATATGCAATGAGCTCCTTCATCACATGTTCACCTTGTGGACTAATTCTCTATGTATCTCACATAAACACATTTTAGTCCACCTAGGTTGTCACTCAATTACCAAAACCAAACTAGGGACCTTTCAATCTCCCCCTTTTTGGCAATTGATGACAACTCTACAAAGATATGGAAATTAAGCATTTCTGGATTCATGTTGCTTGCCCAAGCAATTTTACCATGTGTAAATTGTTATGGACAAGTACCATGTTGATGGTAGTTAACAATCATTATAAACCATCAATTAAACATGTATAAGGGCATAAATGCAATCACTAATGAAGGTTTAGGGGTTTAAACTAATGAATTCCACAAGTTTTGGTGATTTCATGACTATAGGAGGATTTATCCAGAAAATAGCTCCTGGGACCACTGTCATACACTTCAAACAAGCAAACCGACATCAACAAGTGATTCTACCCGTGACACCTATGAAAGTCGACTCAAGATAGAGCCCAAGCCTCCCCACTAGAAGGAGGAGCCCACCTGGCACCATAGTGGGTCAGCTGGCCCACTAGGGAGGCCACCCGGCCCATGGGGGTGGCCCATCACCCTCTGCCACCACGTACTCCTTCCTACAATCTACATCGTTGATTCTAAGGTGATTTTAGGTTGGTTCATCCAATAGTGGTCAGGAGAGTTGACGCGGATTGATGATGTGGCAATTCCTTGCCCCCTACTCCTCCTAGAGTCCTTGCCCATTACTCTACCTCAATTCCTTGGCCACTACTCTACCTCTAGCCTATATATACCAGCCCTTGCCCCCCTCCCTCATCCAATCCTTAGAGATCCTGAAACCCTAATTCATATTCTCCCTCATGAGGATCAGAGCTAGCTATCAAGAGAAGTTTAGTCCTCCATAGGATCTAATCTTTAGAAATAGAGAGATGGAGAGTGAGGGAAGAGTTTAGAGGAGGTGCCAGCCTATCGGTGCTCTCTCTATAGCTTGTACCTTGGTGGAAGTCAACCTATGTCTGAGATTTCTCTAGTAATCAACTTCTGATTTAAGTAACGTGTTTATATTGTTCTTCTAGTTTGCAAGTCTCTTTTGAGTGCTTTAATCTATTGGACTTAGGTTAAAGTATTATTCATAGTGTAAGCGTGGTGCTTAGACTTGGGTAACTCATGGATGTACCCTACATTTCAGATCAGGTGGTAGCTCACGAGGGTGACTCTTATAGCCTCATTGAATCCTCTGTAGTCCACCTCCCATTTGTAGGCCTAGCAGGATTTGGTTACTATAGGAAACATACTCTGTCTATGTTTCCCTTAGTAATATCCCCAACTGAACAATAGAAGACATAGCTTATTGAGATTAGAACTAGAAGACCTTAGCGATCTCCTCTACACTCCCGACTTTCTTAAGTCTTGTTGCTACTTTCGGGTTAAGTTCGACCGTAGTTAACCTCACATGTTTCCCTATGGATACTGATACTTGGAATACCTCTAGGTGAAAGCTACAATAGTATCCGTGCGCTTGTGGATTTACATGTGTGCGTTTAATATACCAACACGCTTTCTAGCACCGTTGCCGGGGAAACAGGTTGCCGAATTAACTACGAACCTAGCTTAACCTTAGTACCATACTCATTTATCTTTTTATTCCTTCATTCTTTTCTTTTCTTTTCCATTATGAATTCCACTCCTATCTATCAATACACTAAACCCACAAGTGCAAGCTTTGGGCCACCTAAATCTATAGAGCCTATTCCTAACACTTGGCTATGAGCTATGCCCGTGTTTAATAAAACTGATTCGGGATCAATCCATCTTGGCAAAAGGCGATGAAAACCCATACTCGCACCTATAAGAGTTTGAGCAGACCTATGCATGCTTGCGTATTGCTGTCATGTTTGACAAGACCTTAAGATGGAAGTTGTTTCTATTCTCTTTGATGGGAAGAGCTAAACATTGGTATAGTCATACTGTAGGAAGTATGCAAGGAGATTGGGAAACGTTATGCTCTAAATTTTGTTTACATTTCTTTCCCATCTCTAAAGTGGTTAGCCTTCGGAAAGAGGTTCTAAATTTTAGAAAACTAGAAGAAGAATCTCTTGGTACATCATGGGATCGCTTTAATGAATTCATCATCACTGGCCTAGACCTTGCCATTCAATACCATGTACTTCTTCAATATTTTTACATGGGTCTTAGCAAGGATTCCATGGAATCCCTTGATGCAGCCTCTAGAGGAGCTTTCTTTTATTTGTCTACTAGTGAAGCAAGGGCTATGCTTAATAGAATTAGTGGAATCACTCCCTACACTAGCATTCATAATGAACTCCTCGAGGAAGACAAGGAATCACCTCCCAAACAAGAAGAGGAAGACAAGGATCTCTTAGGAAGCATCCTTATTCCCATATAGGACATTGGGAAGAATTCAAGGATGGCATGTCTAGTGATGCCATAGGAGAGCCAAGCTATTTAGAAGCAAATCCTATTCTCTCCCCTTCTATGCCCACATTAGATGTCTCATCTGAACCCATCTTTCAACCCATCCTTAACCCTGATGATCCCTCTTATGCTCTTTCTCCTCAGTCTCATGATAACCCTAGAAATCCACTGATATAACCAAAGCATAGGAATCATGAAGGCCAATAAGGAAGACCAAGAAGAGCAACAACAATGGCCAGAGGATATTAAGAACTTATGTGTCATTGGCATTGAATGGATGGACGAGGTTTTAGACAAGATCAACTCGAGAGTCACCAATCTAAGGGAAATCTTGGATGATAAAATGTCTAATGAATGTCTTAGTCATGGAATAATGGAGATAATGTTTCTGCCTATAGACGTTCATGAAGAAACAGCCTTGGAGTTTGAAAAGGAAGATGATTTCATGAGCACCTCATCAAATTCATGTTCACATGAGAGATCTCCTGAATCAATCGATCTCTCCAACATGGCCACACACGAGATCTTCAACCCCCTTATACTCCCTATTTATAAAGAGTTTGAAAGGGTGGTTGTGTTGCATATGTTTATCATAAATATTATAGATCTCATTGTATGAATCTTGAGATAGGCACCTAAAGGTTGGTGTTGGAGGGGAAACCACTTCACCAGTTAGAGATGCAATTCAAAGGTTTCCCAAGGACAAGATTCTATCCTAAAACAAGCACTTTTGGGATATAATATGAGTTTTCACCTTCTGCTGTGATTCCCTTGTGAAATAAGCATAGAAATATAATTGTGAAAATATTCCTCAAGGGTATTTTTGTCACTAACCATTCAGGGTTTGTAGCAAAAAGGATGAAGAATGACTGACTCAAGGTATGTCCAACCAATCACCATGTAACATTGAATCACATCCATCCAAACTTGATTTTGCCTTGCAAAATTCAAGCATGGGGGATGGACTTCTCTAAAAATCTTATGCCATGTTGCTAATCCACCTTGGTTGTCTCTACCTTTAAATCGTACTTAATTTGCTAAGTAACAATCATGCTCTTTCATCTCCATTTGAATAAATCTCTATAATGCTTTCATGCTACCTTTGTTTACTATAGTATGTGTAGGTTTTGAAGTATTTTCATACGCCTTTTAAATTAGGCATGGTGCTTAGTTTAAACTATTTTCCTGAATTAAAGTAGACAAGGTGTCTAGTTTGATTCTTGAACCAAAAGGTGTGCTAATTTTACTTCCAAAGGCTTTTAAATTAAGCATGGTGCTTAGGTTAAAATGCCCACCTAAATCAAATTAGACATGGTGTCTAGGTTGATTTTTGAGCTGATAGTATGCTTTAGTAGACACTGGATATTTTGTTGGACTAACCCCTATAGGAAACTCTCAAATCAATTTGGGTAAGTCACGAGATGAATTCAAATCAAAGATGAAGCAAGGTTCATGATGAACTCCAATAACATTGCACAAAGAAGACATAGCTCATTCATCATGCATGAAAGGACTATAAGTATCAAAGGTCATTCACTTTGTCTTCTAGCTGCAAGTTACCTTTGCCTTGAGCCATGCCTATATAGAACATGATAAACAAAAACTATGCTAAAATAATTCTAACACTATCTTTTCATTAGCATAGAGGGAAATTATATAATTCTAGACAAACAATCCTATATTTTAAAATTATATATTCCTTCGGGTATGTGTTGTCCACTAATCCTTTGTAGGCATAAAACAATGAGTGAGGAAAAAGGTCTAACAAGGAGTTACAAGATTGAAGAGCAGAGAGATGGCATGACAAAAGGATGAGAAAGGAAGGGTAAAATCTAGGAGACAAGAAGCTCATGAACAACTCAAGCTGTGAGACTAGCCGAGCAAGGAAGGCTTCAAGCAAAAGGGAAGGACCATCATGAGTCATCTACCATTCGTCATATGGTGTCATTATGCTCCAATGACAAAGGTAACATCCTAAGGTAAATGGTCATTATTTAAAAAGCTTTTTCTTAATTCTGGTAGGCACATAAGAAACAAACATGTTCGAGTTACAACTTATTTGATCCAATCTAATTAACTCAACATGTTTAGTTCTTTAAGCATGTTCCTAGCACCACTGTCTTGATCTTGGTCTTAACTAAACGGGCTAAAATGTTGCACACCTTATCTCTAGAAGATTATAGTCATAATCATGCAAAGTTTGATAACATTATGTAGACATAGATAATCCTTCTATGTGTTAAGAAACTCAACCCTTTTGGCCAAATAAACTTAAATACTATATTCATGCTCAATCTTCTGATCTTATCACCCATATTATAATTGAACACAACATATAACATCAACTTCATCTTGTTAAGTGCACCTTAGGCTAGAGAAGAATAAATGAAGTTTTGGTTCTATTGGTGTTTTCCCACCAATAGAGCCCATGCACTTGATCTCTACCATGTCTGTATTAGCAGGACACACTTCAAGCAGAGTGTGCGAGAGTCATTGATTCCCCAATTTCTACAAGTGAAGGTCCTGAAACCTGTCAAACCAAAAATTAAAACTCAAAACCAAGACGGGTTTGATGGAAGAAGGTAACATCATCATCAGAGACACCGTCACAAGATATGCAGCCATCTAGATCTCCATCACTGAGATCGGATGATGCACCTGAAAGGTAAATGATTCTTCTTCGGATGAGTCCTATCTGGACTTAAAAATCCGAACCCTAGCCATGAGGTAACATCGGTAGTTATCCATATTTACTTTTTAGCATTGCATGAATTATTTTCACTGTTAGCATATTTATTTTTCTGCATTAGCATTGCATTTAGAAAAGAAAAATAATAAAAAGTTTTTCATTACTGCATTACATCATGCATCATTAAAGCTTAAAGCCTGATGTGAAAATTTTCTCAGGAGTGTAGCCCAAGGGAATATTCACCATGGTGGCATAAAAATAAAAATAAACATACATACATATTTCTTTCTACATTATATAAATAAAAAAATCCAAAAATATTAAATAGACATCCTGTTAGAACTTGATCAATTAGGAAATCTTTCTAAATCTCCAAGGACAATAAATCTCTGAATGGCTGACTGCTAACCCTTATCCTAATATGTGCCACGGGTTTTGGTGTTCTTGTTGGAATATTTTGCAGGACGATCAAGAGTAACGCCATCCATCCAAAGTACATTCTTCTGAACTGCTGCTACACCCGCTTCGCGAGGAACACAACTTCTGGACAGATAAGAAAGACCATGACAACATCCAGCTTGGGGGAGGAGCATCCTCCATGTATCTAGCTAAGTATTTCTTTTTGGTTCTATTATTTTTTAAGTTTGCTTCATATTTGCAAAAGAAATAAAAGATGCATAACAAACTAAAACAGAATAAAAATTTATCTTAGATATATATATATAATGGTAAGGTGTGATTTTAAATTATGAAAACAAAATAAAAAGTATGTGTCTAGTTTTATGTTTTTAAGAGTTGAATAAAATAAAGAGGACTCAGAATAATCTCTTATATGGAAATGATGAATAGTTGCTCTATTGTAATTTCTTTCAAGTACCTAGTTTTTAGCCACGAATTCTCCCTAGTTTTGGATACAATGGATTTGATATAAAGATTTACTCTAAACTTAAAACTCGTGGGTAGCGAATGCTTGATCTAAATCTAGGTAATTGACGGATATGATATGAGAAGGTATGAGCTATTGTTTATCTTGTTACTAGTGACACTAAAGTTTTGGAGATTTACTTTTTGAAAAAACACAAAAATGTTAAATGATGAGTTCCTGTATGACAAAGCTTGAATTCCCACCAGAGCCATATATGTTATTTAGGCTAGGAAAACTTCCATGTATATGCTTCTTACTTTTGCATTGAGTTTTGTCAAGCTTTGTTGACAGAGAGGTTTGTCATGCTCTTAAAATTAAGATCACATACACACCACCCACATATGCACTACTCCTACACTAGGGGTAGGTGCAAGCCTTCCATTTCAATCCACCCAAAAATGTTTTACTCCTACACTGGGAGAAAACACCAAAAATATTCTTGATAGGTTTTCTATCCACCAAATAAATGCTCCAAGTTCTTGTTACTATCTCTCAAAAGTTTTGTTGTAGAAAAGAGGCATGGGGCTATGCAAAAGTTATTCATAAAAAAAAGAAGAGAGCGGGGAAAAATGGACAAGTGTTCGAGATATTTAAAACAATGGGTACATAGATGCCTGCCTAGAAAAAAAGAGAAAGACATGAATAAGATAGCCCCTGATCTCTTGCAAAATTATTTTCAAGTTTTAAAAGAGAGATATGTTTTCAAGGAGCATAGTAGAATTAGGTTAGCCACCATATATATCCACCATACATCCACACACATGCACATCTTGATTTGATTGTATGACTTAAGTCTCTTTAGATCCATTGTTTGACTTTACAATATATGCATTAGCAAGTATGCTCTAGCTTTCTCCCTACCTATGAACTCCACATAAGCCTTAGTGGTAGGAAGAGAAAAAGGCATAACATCTTCATTGCTTTGGTCAGGATCCACAAATACCACATATATTGAGAGACTTAAGAGTGTCATACAATGGAATCTATGAGTTTTATTTTGAAAACTTATAAAAACTCCAGAACAATGGTGGAACAAAGAACTTGAGACATAGTGCTTGACTGATCATTATGTCTTTCAATTGCTCAAGACCCAAGTGAAGGCTAAGAAGCCCCATGGTTGAAGGTAATATGGGTAGGTTTGAAAGTTAGGTCAGTTTATTCTAATCTAGAGGAGAATTTTTTATTGAACACATATGTACTTTTGAGGCGTGAAAGTATAGTAGCAACTCATGATCCATTGCTAAGTTTAGCTTTGTAAAGGGACTAGCAAAGGTTAAGCTTGGGGAGTTGTTGACGGTAGTTAA